>NC_073745.1:15901729-16209891 GCF_029784135.1 Toxorhynchites rutilus septentrionalis | reverse complement strand
AAACAAAAACTCATCAATGTAATATAAGATATTTACCAAAACAGATCAATTTATCTTATCAGTAAAAACATGTTACTTTAATGTAGAGAAAACATATTTAAATGGAGAAGGTAATTTTCTGGTTTCTACTTTCTGTGTTATTATTTAACCCAATGCGAATTTTAATTGAACTAACAACAACTAATACTATATGTAGAGTATATGAAAAATCACTTCTTCTAATATTTCTTCCCTTTTCCAACTTTTCTCGCCGTATAAACTTTCCTTGAGTAAAAATGAACACAACAAAACAGACAGCTTAAACTAAATTACCCGTTCTCGAGCGGGAACACACCTTGGTTTTAAACACAACTGTTACCATATACAATTTTACACTTACACTTGTGCTAAATTTTTCACAATACACGATCGGTTATTGATGTGAAATTTCACGAAGCAACCAAAATTAAAGTCTCAAATTCAAATTTTATTTGCTAGAATTAATCGTTTCACTCACCTTACTTGCAATATAAAAATTCCCCTGACTCGCATATATTTGCAATACCGATTTCCCTCGGTCACCTTGGTTTGGATGTATCTGTTAGGGAACACAAAAGTTCCCCCTACTTTTATGTATTTGCAATGTCGATTCCCCGCAGGCAGCTACTTTTTGGTGTCTCTGTTAGGGACCCGCCGCAAGTGTCGTCAATTTCGACCAATCAGAAGTAGGTATTCCCGTTAGGATAGGGGTTGAGATTTTTTAATTGTTAGATAGTTATTTTCATGACATATATAATTTTCTTCAATATAAAAAAAATTTATGGAGCGCCGAAATCGATTGACGCAAAAATTTTATCAATCCATCATGAAATGACTGAGCAATAAGCGTTTGAAATTGGACAATTTTCACGATGTGCTCGATTTTCAATTTTCAATTTGTACCCCGATATGTTCCCGAAAGACGTAATCCTACGTCAAAAAAGTCATTGCAATAGTGCACAGGAAACAAGGATTTCAACTATCTACCTATATTTTACTGCCGCGATCGAGGCTTCAATTATAGCTAGTTGAGTGAAAAACGAATGATGTTACAGAGACACTCGCTGGCTCAAGCAAAAGTTCCCAATTTGATTCTCTCACCATCTAACGTCATTCCGAGAGGGAAATGAGGGAATGCAAAATTCTCTGAGAATAGATGAGCGGAATCGAGACAGTATTTTTCCGTTCAAATCGAGAATGAACTTTGCGAAAATGATAGGTGAATGTTTTCTGTCTCAAATAAAGTGAGGCATAAACGGAGAATGTAAGGGTTTAAGTTTTATCCGTGATTGAGTATTGTTGAACGAATTTCGATGCGATTTTGCCCATACCTGCTCGCAATTGTGGTTTCATTCCTTTATTTTTAGTTTTTCGTCTCTAGCCCAGAGGAGGGTCCTTTTAGAAAGAAACTCTACTTCAAACGAATGTATTAGTTGCTCGTTATTGACGGTATGGAAATGAAAATGTTTCCAGTTTTCGTTAATTTAAACAATTTAGAGAATAAGAAATTGTAATGCATAGCATCTTAGGCAATCTTGGCGATTATTAAGCCAACGGTAGCCCCACGTCAACCTTGCAGTAATATCATAGATATAACCCACCAATATTTTTAGGCATAATTAGTATTTATTCAAACAAAAAGATATAATTGAGTTAAAAAATTCCAGATTTTTGACGTAGAACTTTCATTAAGGGTGCCAAATCAGAGAACAGATCACGTTTTTATGAAATAAAGTTAACGATAAAAACTATTTTTGCCGCGAACGGATTTTGGCGATTTACATACCAAACGAATCGGAAATTCCCTAAGATTTGTTCAATATGCTATACATTAGAATCCCCTGGTTTGTAAATGGTTAAAATTCATGAAAACTTTAGGCGTTTCCATTTTCCCATACATTTGTTCTGTCCAATTGTGCACTTTCCCGAATAGAGCTGTCAATAACGAGCAACTTATCGACGACCAACGAAGGGGAAATCGTAGGATTTGAAGTCTCCGTGAACAAAGGAAAAGTAGAAGAATGAAGGGGAATACTTGCCTAGAGTATAAACAGTGGATCTCGCTGAGGCAAACTTTCATTGGGCATCGGACTGTTGAGCAATCCAGTTCACTTTGCTTTCGCTGCGCTTCGATCTAAGATTGGACCCCACCAGTGGTAATCCAACTTGGATATCGTCGTGTGGTTTTTCCAGTTCTTTTTTCGCGTTATTCGTATCGTGTGTTTTTCTTCCCGCGTCGTACATTGAACGCTTCGCGTAGTGTGTGATGAGCAAGAAGAAGAGGAAGGCAGGCTCGAGCCCTGCAAAAAAACGAACGCATTGCCAGGGGCAATAAAATTTCGAGGCAAGCGTCATCTAATGATGCACGCGATGTTGGTGCAGTGAAAAGCGCTCGCACTGAACCGAGCCTTCGCGAGTGCGACACTGCATCGAACAACAGCGAAGTAGGCGATTTCGGCGCGTCGGTCGAAAATGTAAACGCAGTTACCCAGGCAGCAACCAAAATCAAGCTCCCCCCGCTGGTGGTGAAGGCGGTCGCTCATGGCAAACTCATCAGCGAATTCACATCGATGGATGTTACAGCAGAGTACAAGCTGTGTGGCATAATTCAGTCTTTTTCCAAGCAGTTAACATTGTTTGTTTTCCGTCATCATGAGGGCTTCTTTGGTGCCTTTGAGAATGCATCAATGCATTAAACTGACGTTATGGCGAAGCAGGCGTTAAGGTTGTGCTCCAACAAATTATTTGGGGAATATCTTCTTGAATGGCGTTCACGTTCCCTGTGGAACTTTTGCCGTCTCAACGTATGCATTAACTAGCGTCTTTTAGTAATACTTAGTTGAGATTTCTATAGCCAAATAACACGCCTTGAATGTATTCCGAGGGGCAAGCTCTAGAATACGCGTGACCACAGTACAAGTCGTCGGAAATTTCTTTGACGAAAAATCCCCCGACCAGAACGGGAATCGAACCCGAACACCCGGCATGATAATGTGAGACGCTAACCACTCGGTCACGGGTTACGGGTGGGGAATACCATCTTACTGGAATGTTATAAGTTATTTAGGTTCGCGTGCCAGTCGCATAACTGCCTTCAACTAGGATTGCTTTTGCGCTAATATTGATCATAATGAAGCATTGCTACTGTTTTCGAGTTTGTTGATATTAACAAAAAGAGTTTATTTCGCTTGTTTAGTCACCAAGAAAGTGAATGTCGTTCTGGAATTTTGTATGTGATTAGGTTCCGCTTGCCAGTAGCAAAACTTCCTCCACTAAGGGTGACAGCTGCGCTTCTCTCGAGCATGAGAAAGTAATGCAACTTTTATCGAGGCCAGTAATATTAACTGAAGCGTTTCTTTTGAGAATAGTGCAAAATGATGAGAAGTGTTTATATTCCTAGTAGTCTCAAGCCACCAATGTATGGCTCTGTATGCATGCTATGGCGAACGCTTGTTTGGCGCTTGGATTCTTTTGAGGCAATACTAAATAACATGTAGCATGATATTTGATACTTGCAAGTGTTGTCATTGTTGTTGTTTCCATGAGGTGCCAACGATATATTGATGTAGTTATGAGATGTGGAGTAATGGTGCTGGTGTAACGAGTATTTAATCGACTGTAGCCGAGTATATGTCTATTCCGAACAAGGCCAGGGTAAGTTTTCAATGCATTGACATGAAATAAATTGCGACATACGATCAGCTAGTGTATTGTTTTGCGAGGGCAAGAATGAATCATCAATCAATTATCGTCAACTGATTCTACAATGAAAAAACATTTCAGAGATTATTCTACTAAGCAGTTGTTTCTAAAATTTCACAGGATTATAAAATAATATCCGAAGGTATAAACAAGCGAATTATAGAAAATAACAGCATAGTTCTACGTCAACAATGCGGTCGTATCTTGGACACAACCTCCTATAATTTTTTTTCTTTAACTTCATTCAGTTTTAATAGTCATTTTATGCAGCCACCTCATTGATACTCGGTCTGTCAGACCTATGCGTGAGTATAGGAAGGTGATTGTTATTCTTTTCATTGTTTAGCAATCTGTTAATTCAACTCATTTGAAACTCAAAATGGTGGCCATGAAAAAGGGTCGTTTTTTATATGTGCTGCATTTGTCCGTCGAACGAGTTGTAACGAACAAAAAAAAAACAAAACTTAGTTTTAGGCTAGAAGTTAAACTGTCTAACTGCAAATGATTAATGAATATCAGTGTGGCACATAACAGTGTGAAATTGGATCGGTGAACAAAGAAACAAGATCGATGGGACTTTTTGTCCATGATTACAGAATTCAGAATAAAGATTCAACAAAGTGTTCAAAGTAGATCGATCAGTTGAATTGATTAGCAATGACATTCTCTATCTTTCATTTACATCGTAAAATTATCTTCCAATACCTCCGAACACTTCAAACAGCCCCTTCCAGGTCAATAAATTATAAGGAAAGTTCAGCTTAACGATAGATGGGCATTAGTGTATCGTCACTTTATCATTTCTATAATTACGCGACAACCACCAATCTGCCATGCTTCGCAACGTAACAGGTCTTATTATGCGACCAGTAATGACATCGTCCACTTGCTGACCTATTTTCTGCACTGCATTGAGCCATAAATTAATCAAGCGAGAATACCACACACATGCACCAATGTACTTCTGCCGTGATGCTACTTGTCAATCACTTTCCTCCTCTTTATGTCGAGATTAATGCATAGTGAACGTATCGCCTTCTTTGTCCGGCGGCACCGACGGTGGCATCAACGGTGGCACGTTCCCCAGGTCCCCCGAGATGATCGATAGAGGGGATACACATCTGACAAGAGCGAGTGAACAAACAATTTCGCCGTGTGATCGTCAGCTCGCCACGGAAAAAGAACCATCAGAGCAAAGCAAGTGCACACAGCTCGTCTTTGGCACGAGGAAAACAAAATGCTTACATACTTTGGTGCGATGCTGCATTTGTACACACACTCCAGATACCGGGAGAGCTTTCTTTTTTCTTTTTCTCCTCAACCCACCTGTATACAACCCGGTGTCTAATCCATTAAAGTGGGAAGAGCTCTCCTGCAATTGCAATTGTCAGTTGAGCCGTGGTGGAAAGTGCATTCGGTGGCATGACGAGAGCAGAAAGAGAGTGAAAATGGCACACAAATCACCTGACTCGGGAAGTGAGGCAACAATAACGACCGGTGGTAGGAAGATAGGCATCCGCTGAATCCGGTGAATCTGCGTCCATTTTTCTGCGAGAACAATGCGCTTTTGTGCGGCGGACGATTTGTACTGACTTCGCACATCATTATAAGCGATGATTGTTTCAGTGCGTGTGTATATTTTCTCCTTCTACGTAGGTATGCGGGAAATATGTTCGGTGGAATGTGAAAATGCGATTAAAAGCTCGCCTCGCAACCATATCTATGCGGGCCACTGTCGTGAAAATTTTCGCCCAGGAAGGTTGACTTTTATTTTCTTGGATGGAATGTTGGATTCTGTGATTAAAAATATGATGAGCACAACTCAAATGATTTCTTTTTTTTTCACCATCCGCTATCCCCCACACCAAAGAGCTCGAATGAGCCCCCTGGTAGTGGACGTAACTATCTCAGCTCGAACTGTGCAGCAAAACAATAATATGTAACAAAAAATGGTAATAAACTAATAAAAATGAGCTGAGGAAAGAAAACTAAAAATTGAAAAAATATGTGTGTGACAGCTAAAGTCATTTATTTGAAAGGGGTGTGAAGTCCCAGTGGAAAAAAAATCCTTTTAAGGGACTCACTGGTATAAAACACATAGAACCGTTACAAATTTACATTTACGTTTATGTTGTTAACTAGTTATGGTTTCAGGTAGATCATACTAATGTTACTCAACCAAGGATGTCATGTAGATTTTCCTTCAGAAACTTTTTAGTTTGATTTTGAATATCCTGCGATTGCTAATTCGTTTCAGTTCAGTAGGCAATGCGTTATAATTTTTTGGACCAACGATTGAAATCCTCTTTTGACCAAACTGTGTGTGTGCTCTCAATAATTTCAAATTGTTAGAATTTCTGGTCGGATAACTATGGCTAGTGGAAGGTATCTGGATAGAATGATGGATGTTGTTGTTATGAAGGGTGTCGTGAATAAACATAATTGATTGCATGTCGCAAAGGCTAACTATTGGGAGAATGTTATGGGAACTGTCTGCAAATAGTTGCAGAGTAGGGTACAATACATCCAACAATTCAGCAGTTGCGGTGGATGTACTACACCCTTTTCGAAAACCATACTGCAAGTCATACAATATTTTATGTTTGTCAAGAAGAGATGTGATTCTTTTAATTAGTATTTTTTCCAGTATTTTATTGAAAATTGACAACGTTGAAATTGGCCGATAATTGCTAGGATCACATGCGTCTCCCGATTTGTAAATAGGAACAACCCTAGCAGTTTTTAGAAAATCCGGGTAGTAACCTGTTTCCAAAATTTGATTGAAGGCTTCCGACAATTCTGTGAGAAAACAATGAAGTTACTTTTGAGAATGTCAGTTGAAATGTAGCGTTGCCTGAACGGTCTTGGCTTTCTTTCATTCAACTAACACTCGACCAATCGTTTTAGCGTGCAACTCTCGACTCTTTTATTTTTCCGAAATTAATTCTACAAACTAATTCTTCTACCTTCGAATTTCTGGGGAGGCGCTTGGAGTTACCCCGCTATATCTGCCGATAAATAATTATGCGCCGAGTAATCAAAAAATGTCCCGTGTGTGTTGAACTGCCACGAACCGAATGGAAACTCGAGATTTGTTTCACTCGCACAAAAATAACAAAATTGATGTACGTAAAAAAAATGTAGACTCGGTAACAACATAATGTAATTAGAGAAGTGTTCGATTTTCGACAAGGGTGATACACTTTTGGATCTTGACGACAATGCGCAAGTGTGCTTCAATGAAATATGGAAAAATGGAGCGAAGCATTCTCCAAGCGTCTCTATAATGATGTCTGAAGCGATTAGGGCCGCTTCGGAAATATTGTCGAAACCGCAACTTTTAGTCCGTTCTAGGTCGTTTATGAATAGAATAACTTCATTTTTCGAAGCTGGAGCCAAATAAATCGTTTCTGGAACCCGTTGTATGTTTTAACGAGGGTTCACAGAAGGATCGATGTGAATTGAATCAGCTAATTTTTGTCCTACGTTAGCAAAAAAATCGTTGAATATATCGCATGTTTCCTGATTGTCGGTGTATTTTACGCCATCCTTAACCAGCGTTATTGATTCTGCTTTAGGTGAGAGGTGCTATTCAAAAGATTATCATAATAGGATATTTAATATCTTTTTTCAATGAACTTACTTTGTTGGATATGTGTTTCAAAAGATCTCGAAGATGAGTATCGTTTGGATTTCTTTTCACTCACTCAACGTAGTTATTCTTCATTATTATCAACGACCGAAGATTGAACGTCATCCACGGACAAGAAACCCTTTTAGTGTTAACCTGCTTCCTAATGAGTTTTGAGTGTTTAGTTAACAGCGAATTATAAGTAGGTATAATACAGGAAAAGCAGGAATCAACATTCTGAATTGGCTCAAGATTGCTGAAAAAACTTTTGAAGTCCATATCCAGCTTCCTGCGGTTGATGACAGTTTTGGTGAGGATCACTTTTTGCGTATCGCCATGCAATTTGACAGACAGTATAAGTATACAGTGATCACTCACATCAATATGAATGGTGTCATTCCTTGATCACGGAATATCTTCAATTTTGCAAATAACATGATCAAGAATGTTCGATCTTATTGGTCTGGTAGGAAAGGTATTTAAACATGCAAACCCAAAAGATTCCAATAATGATCTATATTTCCTGACCACATTGTTGTTTTGATGATTAATAGGAATATTGACATCAACAACAAGGAAATATGAACGAGTCTCATCAATAGAATCTAAAAGGTTTTCCAAAGTGTTTAAGAAGCTGTTAATTTCATATGATGGGGGTCGATAGAATCCATGAATATTATAATTCCGTCCACTCAAGACAAGCTCAATATTAATACGGTAACATCCTAAGTGCGTATTACTTAGAACAGTACATGTTATATCGTTTCTGACGTATATAGCCAATCCTCCACTAGAGTTACCTCTGCATGAGATAAAATAAAGACAATGCTGGCTTTGCATGAATGATAAATTATAAACGCTGTAATATCAAACTATGAGATCATCATTCACATATGGTAATTAATGTCATTTCGAAGCGCAAGTTACAGTTCTCTACGTATATTTTACCGCGAAAGAGAAATAATATTTTTTAGATTTTTCCTGTGATAATAATGGGTGCCTTAATAGGGCAGCGGTATTCAACCTTTATCCAGAAGTGCCACAAACACGTTTTAGTAATGGTATCGCGGGTCGCAAAAAAAGAAGAGCTGTGTCCCAGACACGACCATATTGTTGACGTAGGACTACGAAGTTTCACTTTCATTTCGCGAAATAATAAAACGACAATTACAGCGAATTTTCCAAATGACACTCAGAACGACAACAGAAAATCTGGGTGTGTGGTGGGGTGGTGGCGTCGACAGCAAGCGCTTTCAGTTTCCGTCGTTGAAAAATACCTTTTTCGCATCCGTTTTGAAATGCGCTGCATTTTGAGACCACTTTTATCCCGGAAACAATGCTCGAGTTCACGTAAATTAATTGACTGATCGGAAAAATTCACCAATAACTCATTCAAGATTTATCGGTCATTCTTCTAGCGACCAGATGGCGGCGGAAACGACGCTCTAGATATGGTCTTTCTCAAGGCCAAGTGTTTGGTTCATTTTCCAAAATTCAGAATGCATCGACATTTCTAAAATATCTCTTTAGTCGAATGTTTTGGTGGCCCTGGAAGGAACCGATAGATTTACGCGGTTTTGTAGAGACAGTTAAAGATGGGTGATACATGATTAATTCTTGTCCTCGCGAACAAAATAACGCAAACTTGAGATCTAAACGTTGTACTAAACGGCGTGGGGCAGCTAGGAACTTCCATTGACTGATAATATGCACTCGCATGTTTAACAAGCGTGTATTTAACAAATGAGCAATTGGAGGCTTGAAGATTTTTTTTACCTGACTTTCATTAGCCTAATGAAACAGATTTTTCCATGCAACAAAACCATTCAAAATTGTGCATTTTTTTTTAAGAAAAAGCACAGATGAAAATTATTTTAAACCTTCTAAAGTCTGCTTCATTTAATATTGGAACACAAACAATTGCGTGTAGTTCAGTCATTTATTAACGAATTCATAATTTGTTTTTCATACAAATGTAGTTCATTGCTGTTTCGAAGAAATTCTCGTACTTTTCCCGTGATACGGCACATTAGGCGGCGCACACTCTTTTCGTCCACCGTTTTGGCGATTTGATTCCACCAGTTCTTCATTTGAGTCATGTTCCTAACAAGTTTTCCCTTTGCCTTAAGCCTCCGCTTCTTGATTGCCCAGTATTTCTCTATCGGCCGGAACTGGGGGCAGTTTGGGGGGTTGAGGTCCTTCGGTATTACGCTGACCCCGTTCGTTGCGTACCATTCCATAACCGTTTTGCTGTAATTGCAGCTTGCGAGGTCCGGCCAAAACATTACTGGACGGTCGTGGGCACGAATAAACGGCAGAATCCGTTTCTGTAGGCACTCTTTTTTGTAGACTTCTGATGTCATTGTCTTGTCAGTGAGAAAGACTTTGGTTTTCTGTCCACAACTGCATATCCCCTGCCAAATCATGTACTTGCGGGCGAATTTATCCGCAAACACGAACTTAAATTTTGCAGGTACATCCCCCCGAGCCGTCGCCAAATAAAATTTTTGACCTGGGATTTGCCCAAAGTCCGCCTTCGCGTAGGTCTCATCGTCCATCAGAATACATCCGTCGAACTTGGTCAGCACTTGGTCGTACAGCTTTCGAGCACGGATTCTGGCCACATTGTTCTGCTTCAGCGTCCGATTTGGCTGTTTGCTGGCTCGGAATGACCTTATTCCTTCCCGGAGACGAATTCGTCGCACCGTACTGTGAGCGGCCTGGAACTTATTGGCCAAATCGCGGTCTGAAAGATTGGGATTCCTCTTGACGGCCTTGATGACTTTCCCACGCAGTTTCCGGTCGACAGTTCCACTCCGACGCTTCGAATGCGGCTTCCGAGCCGTCGTCAATGTTTCCTAGTACTGCTTGATAACACGCCATACGGTATTTCTGGGCATTTTAAGCTGTTTAGCTAGCTTAGATGCCGACAACAATGGATTTTCAAGAAAACTGTGCACAATTTTATCTCTCCGTTCGGCTTCCATGGCGGTTGTTTACAAAATGCTATCGTTTGGTGTTATGACATAAATACATGGTGAAGGGTAATGAATTTCCCGACACGTGGGTGAAAAAAGTTTCCAAATCCGTCCACTAGGAGCGCCACAATGAGCAAAAGAATTTGTTCCAATATTAAATGAAGCAGACTTTAGTATAGATGAAAATGAGGTAACATTGATTCTGAGGCGAAACATTTTACACGTCCGTTCAACACGGTAGCAACAAAATATAGTCAACTCTCCCTAATGTTCTGTATCTCGATATCTGCCCTAACTCGATGGATTTCATGGAACCTTTGATAGGTTTACAAGCATTCTTCTCCCCAAAACTCGATGGTCCCTCGGATATCGAGTTGAGGAGAGTTGACTGTAGAAACTGAGGTTGGCCAGGGCGAGCACAACATTTATAGTGCTTTCACGGCCATTTGGCGACATGTATCAACCGCTGATCAATCTTGACTTCGATGATTTTTTCAAGCATATTTTTGTATTTTCACAAATATTTGTACAACTTTGGGATTTCTATGGTTTTCTTTGAGAATAGTTTTTGAGCTATATGATCCCTGATATTCTTTGATTTTCCAGTAACTTCTCAGAAAAATCCCAGATTTAGGATGGTAATAAAATTTTCTACTAGTTCTGTAGTAGTAATTCTTAAAACATTGTATTAGCTAAAACAATGAAATTTATGACCGTCTGTCGATATCTTCCGTTAAACTGTCGTTAAAGATCAGAAATTGGATTTTCAAAACAGTTTAAAGTTATTTCGAAAGATACATAAACACTAGTACAAAAAGAGTATTTTTCATTTTGAATTGGATCAATGTTTCGAAACTATTGCGAGTTTAACGAAACAACTTCTTTTTGCAATCATTCGGCTTCCTTCTGTGTGTTTTCTAATTTTTGTTCATTTCACCTCGAATGAGTTCTACTGGTCGTAGTTTTATTAAATTTAATGCAAAAGACCTATTATTACGGCTTTCCTTATCTTCTAGATAAAGATCCATGGTGAGGGGTGTGGGAGTATAGTTTAAGTTTGATGACTCTCTAATGACTAAAATTGCATCATTCCACGATTCTAGGGATTTTTCATCAAACATAATCCTCCATCACACCCTGAAAGCTTCTCTATAAGCTACCAAACATCCTATGCATACGAGACATGGATGTTCAATTCCGAGAGTTGTTAAATAAAATCTAAGCATTCACAATTACCTTTCTAACTCAAAACATTGATTCCAACGATGTTTCCAAAAGTGGAAGCAGCCTTGGTTGTCGCACGCAGTTCAATCTTGGTTACTGCTTACTTCAGGCAGTTCCAGTTGGTCGTGGATCGTCGTCTACCGATTCATGATTCTCCTTGAACCGTTTTGTACAATTTTTGGTGTTTGAAGATGAGGTTTTTCTCATTTCAAAATAAATATAAAATCCATACTCCAATTGCACATCATGCCTATATCACCTAATTTGTATAAAAAATGTCGAAAGGATGATAGACGAATTTCAGGTAGCAGTGAAACGTTGTAGGTGTAGAGACATGGGTCATTTGAGCAACTTTGCATACTTGAAATATTAAAAAAAGATTAGACTACTTTTTGGAAAGGACCATAAAAAATTTCTTGATTTTTTACAAAAAAAATATAACTCAAAAACTTTGATACCTACAAAATTAAGGTCAAAGGATGGAATGTAGAAAATTTTCATAAAAAATCATCAGAATTTTTTTTTAATATTTTACTGATAAAATAGTTATATAAAAAATTAACTCATTTTTCTCAAAAACGTATTTTTTTCAAATTTTAGAAATTCTTTATTTAAATATGAAAAATTCCCTTAGAATTTCCATACATCAGAAGATGGACACTTTTACAATGAAAAAGTTTTTCCAATAACAACTTTTCAATATTTTTTTTTTTTGAAAAAAATACATCTAATCATAATTTTGATTGAAATCAACATAGCGATATAATGTATTCGACAAATTTTAACTTTCGTCGAAGACGTCAACTTTACATCTTTCATAGTTTCTGGGATACATGACATTTCCTGAAAAATTTGTGTTCTACTCGTAACATTTGTGTGTAAATTCTCGCGTTTGATGTTCTTGACATGTTTTAAAATAGAAAAAAGTTAGCGGAACATGTAAGTCGCGAGAATGTATACATAAAAATGTTAAAAATTAATTATTAATTATACTTTTTTAAAGAAATACATCAACAAGTTATTGTTAGAAAAACTTTCCCCCCTATGAATGTGCCCATCTTTCGATGTATGGGTGACTTGTTGGAAATTGTATGGGCTATTCATATATATTTTTTTCAGAATTAAAAAAACATGTTTTTGAGAAAATTGAGTTTAAATTTTCGAAATATATTTTTTTTCAGTATTTTTTTTCTAAAATTAGTTTGATTTGCTTCAACGAAAATGTAATTAATTTTCTACATATTATTTTTTGACTAAAATTTTGTTGGTCTAATACAGGGTCTCTCAGATTGAACGCTCACGCAAAAAATCGAATAACTCCTTAAAAAAATTTTTTTCGCTCCGTCGATGGTAACACTGCGTTCCCCACTTCGAGACAATAATATTCGGCTACTCGTTCAGTCTGATCGGATGGTTATTAGTGTCAAGATGTACAATTTACATGAACGTGTATTTTTAGTGCAATCTTATTACTCGAGCAACCGAAGTCTTAATGAAACTTTGTCCTCTTATGTTAAGAATATCAACATTTCTGGTCGTCGATTACTTCCTCTGGGGGTACGTGAAGGACCGTTGCTATGTTAATAAGCCACAAAATTTGGAGAAACCTAAAGAAGAAATAACTCGGATTTTCAACAGCATCGAAGTCGTAATGTTAGAGTTATGCATGAAGAATTTTGTTCACCGTTTACAACGCGTTGTCTAAAAAAGGGGTGGTCACATCGAAAATGTCCTAAATAAGCTTTAGTTTCGTTTTTCAAAAATAAAAATCGGTTCACTTTTGAAGAAGTTATTAAAATTTGTTGCGTGTGCGTGTAAATTTTGTAAATTTTGCATGAGAAATTTTTTGAAATTTTGAGTTTTGAGTTACATGCTCTGCTAGCTTTATTTATTTAGAAACATGTCAAACGCTAGAATTAGCACACACAAATTTTACGAGTAAAACATAATTTTTTTCAGGGGTCTCTATACAAAAATGCCATGTATTCCCGAACCATAAAAGATAGAAAGATGACTTCTGCGACGGAAGTTCATATTTTAATATAAGCTAAAACTTTGTCGAATACATTATATCGCTATCTTGACTTTGAATAAAATTATGATTAATTGTTTTTTTCAAAGAAAACATGAAAAAGTCGTTGTTACCTGTAGAAGTGTTCATCTTACAATGTAAGGACGACTTGTTGGAAATTGTAAGGGCTTCTTCTTCTTGAATGGCGTTAACGTTCCCTTGTGGAACTTTTGCCGTCTCAACGTATGCATTAGCTAGCGTCATTTATTAATACTTTCTTAAGCCAAATAACACGCCTTGAATGTATTCCGAGGGGCAAGCTCTTGAATACGCATGACCACAGTGCAAGTCGAAGGAAATTTCTTTGACGAAAAATCCCCCGGCCAGAACGGGAATCGAACCCGAACACCCGGCATGATAATGTGAGACGCTAACCACTCGGCCACGGGTGCACTTTATTGTAAGGGCTAGTCATATATTTTTTCAGAATTTTAAAAACTACGTTTTTGTGAAAAATAAATTTAAATTTTTGAAATAATTTTTTATTCAGCGACATTTAAAAAAAAAAAAATAGAATTTTTTATGAAAATTTAAAATATTAGGTTGGGGAAAAAGTTATCCATTATTTTCTCGGTAGCTGGCTTTAGTGATCAATATCTCGTGTAATATCGATCATACAACTTCAAGTTTAAGCTCGACATTTGACACTAAAAAAAATCTTTTGCGGTTTTTTGGTTGTTTCATTCAGTTGTGAGTTACAGCGTGTAAAAAGAAAAAAAAGAAGAGAAAATTCGGTACATTTTACACTTTTTCTTTTATAAATGCGAAAATGCAAGCCAGGCCGCTGAACTTGTGATTGGTGTTTATGGTGTCGATACTGCAACAGTAAAATACGTGTAATTTAATTTATTTTAAATTTTTTTTTGTTTTTTTTTCTTAATTTTTTTTTATAAATGCGAAAAAGCAAGCCTGGCCGCTGAAATTGTGATTGGTGTTTATGGTGTTGATACTGCAACAGTAAAATACGTGTAATTTAATTTATTTTAATTTTTCTTTGGTTTTTTTTCTTAATTTAAAAAAAAATAAATATTTATTTTTTTTTAGTGCAATATACTAAATTAAGATTTCTACTGTCAACAAATAGACCGTTTGACGCTAGCGGTTGATCAGAAACGTCCAGAATTGGGCAATAGAGGAGGTGTTGTATTCCATCAGAACAACGCAAGGTCACAAAATTCCGAGAAATAGATTGGGATGTTTTAGTGCATCCACCATATAGTCCAGACCAGGAAACAAGTGATTACCACCTTTTTCTCGCATTGCAAAATTTCCAGAGTGATAAGAAATTGAGATCAAGAGAAGATTGTAAAAATCTATTGCTAGAGTTTTTTGCCAATAACGACCAAGACCTCAATGATAGAGACATTATGAAGCTACCTTTAGAATGGACAAATTTACCAAAAAAAAAGGTGCATATTTGCATGCAAATCGGACAATCCGAAGCATATTAAAAACGGATTTGACTATAACCCAAAAATAATGGATTTCTTTTTCCCCACCTAATATTTCCTACATTTCATCCTTTGTCCAAAATTTTGTAGGTATTAAAGTTTTGAATTAAAATTTGAGTCGGTTCGTCAGAACGAACGTACGATCCACGGTTCTTTACAAATGAACCACGGTTCAAAAAAGAGCCGCGGTTAAAAAAAGAGCCTCGGCTCAAAAAAGAGTCGAGAGTCAAAAAGTAGCCGCTTTTTGAAAGAGTCTCGGCTCAGAAAAGAACCGCGGTTCAAAAGAGAGCCGCTTTTCGAAAAAGCTCAAATGAGCTGGCTTATTTCAATGAAAGAGCGGCTCTGAGCCGCTCGCTGAATGAACAATTTTGCCCACCTCTATGTTAAGCAGTCTTGCATTCCATCTGGCCTTGGTTCGACCCCCGTTGACATCGTCAGGGCTTTTTTTTTTGGTACAATCTCAAATCCAAGAGAAAGAGATGCTTTGCTTTTGAATGATTTTATTTGTTCATTTCACCTTTCAGAAGACGAAATGGCATTTTTTCTGCCGAAGATGTTTTTTTTCTGCCAACGCTAGTTTGGTTGTAGAGAGCGGATGCAAGGTCTGCCAGAACATCGGTGAGGTTCTGTATTGACGATACATAACAACAAGACGTTTTTGAATGCACTCATTTCGATAACTCTCAGCGTTTATGGTTCCTGTTGCGAAATATGGCAATTTTTTTCTCCACAAGATCAAAAATTTTCCATACAACCACCTTCTTGTAAAACTTGTCCATTCTAATCGATCATTTAGTATCTGGTACTTCCTTGCCAACAATAGCCTTGAAAAATTGTGGCTCCGAGAGTGCTGTTGTGTCCAGTTTACAATAAGTTTCATCATCCACCAAAATGCAACAGTATCTTCGCTTGTTGAGTATCGGATCCAACCTCCGGCATCAAACCTTTGCTATTCCGCAGTCCATTTCGGAGTCTTCTGTTTCTTGTAGGTTCTGATGTTGTTCCTGCGTTTGATATTTTGGACAGAGTCAACTTTATCGGACAGCAAAAGCTCCACACATTTCTTCTCGATTTGTAGATTGGGAGTACCTCTTCTGGTTCTGTATCTTGGCAAATTTTCAAGAGTATGGTGCTCTTCAAACTTCCTGATAACCTGTTACACTGCAGACTCACAAGTTTTGCAATATTTCTGCAGGATATTCCCTTGGAACAGTACTTTTGAATAATCAAAATAAGCGTACATTGATCGATTCGTGCCATTTTGCGAAATGAAATTGTTTTGACACTAGATCCAAAACGCCAGCACAATGTCAACCAAATCAACTGAATGAAAATTCATCAAATTTTGATTTGGTTTCCTTGAGTGAGAAACATCAGTACCAACATAACGCAATAAAAAAAACTAAAATTGAATATGCGTATCTCGCGGGAATTGTAAGCTTCGCGATTTTTTTTGAACAGATCTGTGTGTCCCGATTTGAACTGAAACGTGTTCTAGCTCTGGAATGGAATGAGTTGGGAACTGAATTTACAATTATTCAACACAGTTATGAAACCCAATTTTTTAGATCGTCCAGAAAAACATTCGTTTTGGTCTGATTGATAGAATACATATCACTAAGCAGCTCTAATTTATGTTAGAACTCGTTCAGATTCAGTGAACACTTATAAATACATAATCATCCAGTTGAACCATAATGAGTACAACAACTTTGTTCGGCCTAAGAAGCTTGTTCGTAACGAAGCTGCCTTTATATTTATATGATCAAGGGGAACCACTTCGTAACATCGAGCGAAAATCTCCGACATTTCTTCACGAACCTTGAACACAGTTTTTCCGCTGCTGATCGTGAAAGAGAAAACCAATGGCGATACAATAAAATAAACTAAATCTTTTGCTTCGTTTCATTCTATCCGTTATCAAAACCCAGGTCATCACCAGACCGGCAAAGCTTTCCACGCTAGCGCTTTCACACGCTTCTTTAGTAAAAATGAAGCAGACGTGGTTGCGCTTCTAATCACTAATCGACTCACAATTTCGCTGAAAGCGTTGAGCGGACGAAGCGTTCGGTGAACCCGTAGGAACTCCGTCTTGTGACATCCAATCATAGTTTCGTCATCTTTGCAAACCGGGCTCGGATGGATATTTGCACACCGGCTAAACCACTTTCTTTCCCGTTCTTCCGCTCGATATCACCGATAGGTTCACGAGCCACAAGTGCGAGACCTAGCATTCATTAATTTTCCCTTCGATTTATGTCTTATTTACAAAGAAGCTGCGGCGCCTCACCGCAACGGCGGAAAGCGTCGCGCAATCGCATCAGACCAAAGTGCGCTATAAAAAGTAAGCATACAGAGCTCCGAGAGAGGCGGATACGAACATGACAGAATGATACAGTTTTCAAAGACTCTTGTCGACGGTTGTATTTTTTTTTCTTTGCATAGCATTAAACGGGTTCCCGGATCCCTTCCTCCGGTCCGCGGCTAATCGGAATAAGTTGAAGACTTTTGCTCAAATTTCACTCTCGTGGCGTAATTTGCATGATTTCTCCTCATCGTCGTCATCGGGATCGTGTGCAGGCAATAAGGAAATTCGGGATGCAGGTGGAATCTGGCGATGTGGGGGATATTTACAATGAAGGGGAAAGTTTACTGTGTTTGTGAACAGTTTTGTTTGTTGTGTTGCTTCGAATTATCATAATCAGCACAGTTCACACAAACATCACAGCTACAGGACTTTTTGTCGTAATAACCATGATATTAATATATTTTATTTGCCTTTTTCTTTAAGTTCAATCTTAAATTGTAGAAGAAAAACAATCATACTATTCCTGGTGACATTCAAAAGCTCTTCCGTTTTTTTCTGATTGCTCAGCTGGATAGAGCATAAAATGCACAGGAAAAAAAGTAATTTACACCGTCGCGTTGTTGCACCGCGGTAATTACATCGTAAAAGATCATCAAGGTGCAACGGATTAACACGCACACCAGGTCCAAACTGGTCGGATGGTCGAGCGCTAGACAATTCCCCGGCGATGCCACGTCGTGTAATTGTTCTGTTCCAGAGACGAGCAGGATTTATCGTGAAATCAGAAGCCATGCATACACGCGTTTAATTTATGAGGTTGATAAACCCTAAATTATTCATTTGATAGATCATAGTGCCGCGATAGTCGTAAATGGCTACTTAAGCTGAAGCACATCAGCAGTGGTTTCCGTTCGTGGTTTCGTAATGAAATCGAAAGTACATCCGTCCAGCCAAATCTGTTTTTTTTTGTTTTGTTTCGCCGTTTTTCTCTCTATCTGTTTGTTATTATTATTTCAGACGCGCTTAGCCAACCATAATCGAATCGGACAAATCCTACCAACAGAACAATAACCATTAGTGTTTATAATTTATTGCAAACGCTTCTCCGTCTGCCAAATTCGGTGTTCCGCGATCGGATTTGGGAGGAAGCTTATGGCTGTCTTCTGTCAGAATTTCGAATACGGAATGGAGGAGGTGTTGATGGGATGCGCTTTAGTGGTGGTCACAGTCGTCAATAGCGGACAGAACAGCGAGTGGAATGATTTAAAGCTTTCGTTGGTCGATAATGTATTATGCGGGTAGTCATTAGGATAGGAAAAAAATAAACACGAACCGCACACCTTAATTAATGGTTTCCGGCAAAAAAAAAAGATAACTTCTGGGGCTCCACTTAAGTGGGTAGTACGCTATGGGAATTTGAAAAAATTAAAAAAAAATATTTCTAACTTAAAATATTCTCTGGGATGACTACTATGCTGTAGTTTTTGTCCCAGGTTTGTCCGATGCTCCGTTCTAAAGTTACAACGCAATTAGTAGACCTAAGACATTGCGTCAGAAGCGCGGATCCAAAATTTAAATCGCGTTTTTCTCGAAACCAAGTTTTGCAAACTGGTGAGAGTTCTACCTCCGGAATGATCCATTCGATTTTGATGAAATAGTTTCTCCCAGTTTCTCCACTAAATTTCCTGTCATCGTACGTAGGAATTTTTTTGATATTTAAAAAAATAAAATTTTGGTGAATGTTTTTGTCCCGATTTTTGAGGCAAAAAAGCAATTTTTTTACAAAAAATGTCGCCATTTCGTCAAAAATCAATATTTTGAATAAATCCTACGTACGATGACAGGAAATATACCCAAGATTGCGTAAAACAGTCATTGGTTGAAATCGGTCCACTAGAAAAACTTGTAAAACTCCCACCAGGTTACAAGGTTTTGACTGCAAGGGTTCAACAACCCGGTTGCGGCTATTCAGGAGACAGTCCAATTGACCAATATATTTTTTGATTGTTAAGTAATACATACCTAACAAAACTATGATATCAGATTAATCAGAGTAATTTATTTTCTCGTTGAAAAAAATATAAAAAAACGTTACGAGTTGAAAATTAAAAGTATTTTTTCAGAGAAAACTTGAAGAAGTTGTTGTTGGAAAAACTCTTTCCCTGTGAAGTGCTTATCTTCCGATGTATGGATGACTTGTTGGAAATTGTAAGGGCTATTTATATCTATTTTTTCAGAATTGGAAAATACATTTTTTTTCCAAAATATATATTTTTATCAAGGCTCATATGGCGTTAGCCTCACGGGGCCGGGAGTTCAATTCTTTGACAATTTTTTTTTCTTATTATCTATGTTAGTGATATGTAACCGATTACTCGCGGTTGGCTCGAGGTTAGTATTACAAGTGTTTTCGTAATTCGGATGTTGCTGTCTCCAATGCTCTGTACGTGTGCCCGACACGGGATACTTCCTATTGGGATGCAGCTGACCCTTAATCAGCAACGCCCCCCTAGTCTGTACCTCATATCTAGCGTGGTGCGTCTTTCTCGACTCGAGGAATCCAGGATGGAATTTTTGAGGAAAATGTATTTTAATTTTCAAAATATTTGTTTTTTTCAACTAGATGACCCGGCGAACTTTGTCCCATCCACAATTGATATTTTGATTCAAATCATTTCGAACACTCAAGTTCCCAAAAAAAATATTTTTATTTACGTGATCTATACTCGCCGTAGATAATTTCATTTTTTACATATAAACCTAACGCAGATTAAGACGCATCAAACTTGATACTGACTGTTTAAATTCCGTTTAAATGCTCCGTTCTTGAGTTAAATCGTGAGGAACGGACACCAAAGCATTTTAATTTATATAGACTAGCTGACCCGGCGAACTTAGTCTCGCTCAAAATATTTTTTTTTAAATAGTTTTACTCATTATAACATTGATCTACAGAAAGAGAAAATAAAAAGGGGGTCAAATCGGACCATCTCTTCTTCGAGTTTTCCGTTTACATTTGGCCTTACATTTTTATTTATATAGATGGAAGATATAAGAATGCGTTATTTCGCCTAAAAATCCATTTCCACTTTCAAACAAAGATCCATTTCGATAGCGCAAACATCGAATTGATTAACAACGCTTATCATGATGTGATCGTGAAACATATAAGAATTGAATTTTCCGAATTTCCGACCTTTCTTCAGAGTTTTCCGAAAATTTTCCGATTTTTCTCAACGCTGTATTGATCTACGGGAGGAGACGAATACAACAAAAACTTCCTCAGGTTTCCCGCTTACCAACATATTTGGTCTTCCATTTTTATTTATATAGATGATTTTTTTCTCTAGAAAGGTTTTTTATATTTCTAACGAAAACTTGAATAATTTACTATATATATATATATATATATATATATATATATATATATATATATATATATATATATATATATATATATATATAAACAACATTTCGTAGGTGTTATGGTTTTGAGTAAGGATTTAAAAAAAAGTTGAAAATAAACTCAAAATTTCAAAAAAGATCTTCAAAATTCTAGCTATGGAATGAAATGTAGGAAATTATTTATGTTTTCTCAAAAAAAAAATCATAAAAAATTTTAATGAGAATTTTCATCGAAAAAAAAATTGTAAATTAAAATTCATTTTTATCAAAAATATGTTTTCCTAAATTCTCAAGAATATTATTTGAATAGCTATTTTTCAGACAAAGAGTTTTTCTAACAAACATTTTTCCATGTTTTCTTTAAAAAATACTATTAATGTTTAACTCGTAACATTTTCATGTATACATTATAGGGTCTTTGTAGAGCGCAGGAAACAGTCGTGGAACAAACCGGGTTTTCGAGATTGAAGGACAAACCCGCCCTAAGGTTTTGGGTGTCTCAATAGTCGGGCAACAATTAAGAACACGGTGGTTGGTCTCCCTCGCGGGAGTGGCGCTTAAATCAACCGCTAATCTGCGCAAAACCCCGGTAGCGACTGGCTCGCGCGCTTTCACCAGCGTCGCGGGTTACAATGTTCTGCAACATTTTTTTTTCAATTAAGAAACAAGATAATTTTTACACAAAAATTTATGCGTAAAAATTTTTGTTTTTTGATATTTTTTACATGATCTGAAATTTTTTTCTATTTAGAAACAAGTCGAGAACATGTCAAACGCGAGAATTCACACACAACAATTTAAAACAGCGTAAAACAGTCTCCATGAAAAATGCCATATATTTCAGAAACTATAAAAGATAGAAAGTTGACGTCTTCGACAAAAGTTCATATTTTAATGAGATTTCAAACTTTGTCCAATACACTATACCGCTGTGTTAAGGATTAGGATTAGTTGTATTATTTTCAAAGAAAACATGAGAAAGTTGTTGTTAGATAAAATATTCCCCTATAAAAGTGCCCATCTTCCAGTGTATTTGTAGGAAATTGTGAGAGCTATTCATATTTTTTTTTGGAATTTAAGAAAATACGTTTTTGAGAAAAATGAATTTCAATTTTTAAAACAATGTTGTTTCAGTGTCACTTAAAAAATCATTTAAAATTCAAACAATGTCCGGCACTTCATCCTTTATCAAGAATTTTGAAGGTATTAATGTTTATGTGTTATTAGATTTTGTAAAAAACACTAGAAACAAAACTTTGGACCTTTCAAAAAATAGTCTAATTTTTTCAAAAATAGTCTAATCTTCTTTATATATAAAAGAAGGATTTTCCCATGTACGTGTAAAATATCATCACAGGAGAACGGCTGATCAGATCTGCTCCATTCGTATATTTTGCAAGTTTATCTTCACCCAAATTACAATGATAGATTACTTTGAAAAATATATAAGATGATTAGAAAAAAATGACTATGCGTTTCTTTATACAGGGTTTTCCAACTTTAAATTCCGATAGTAAATTGAAATAAAACACACATAGAATTCGAATTTCGATGAAACTTTTATTTCAAATTAAAGTTTGGTTTATGCCATTATGTGTGAATTACAACATCATTCAAATGTCCACCTTGGGCTTCCTAGCACACCTTGATCCGGAACAGGTAATTTTCGATGACTTTTCGGCACATATGGGGCGGTATCTCGGTCATAACTTCGCGAATGTTGTTTTTCAAATGTTCAAGAGTTTGCGGAGAGTTGGCATAGACACGGTGTTTCGCATAACCCCACAAAAAAAGTATAGCCGGCTCAAATCGCATGATCTGGACGGCCAATTGGCATCACCAAAACGCGAAATTATGCGTCCCTCTAATTTCGTTCGCAATATGGCCATGTTCGGTCGTGTTGTGTGGCACGTGGCGCCGTCCTGCTGAAACCACATGTCATCCGTATCCATATCTTCAATTTGTGGCAAAAAAAAATCGGTTAACATGCGGCCATCGGTTAACATGCGGCCATAGAATCCACACGGGCCACTTTTGGCACGTGTGGATTCACGTGTGAATTTTCTGAGCCCCATATACGGAAATTTTGGGTGTTCACATAGCCACCAAGCTCGAAATGTGCCTCATCGCTGAAGAAAATTTGATGCGAAAATTCAGCATTTTGCTGCTGTTGTTCGTTCACCCAATCGACGCATGCCCGACGCATTCCATGGTCACCACGCTCTAATTTTTGTACCAGTTGGACTTTATATGGATGTAGGTGCAAGTCCAAATGCAAAATTCGCCAGAATGATGTGTTTGACAAGCCCAATTGCTGAGCACGCCGTGGAATCGAAACATTCGGGTCATCCTCCACACTGGCAGCAACAGCATCAATATTTTCGGCCGAACGCACATTACGATGATGCATAGGTTCCACAATATCCGCTACGGATCCAGTTTGTTCGAATTTTCGCACTATATTAGCGATTGTGTGCTCTGTAGGCCGTCCATGGCGACCAAAATCCGTCCGTAATGCTCGAAAAACATTTGCCGGTTTTTCATCATTTTCATAGTATAATTTAACAAAATTAACACGTTGTGCGATGCTAAAACGATCCATATTGTAAAATGGCAGACATTCAACTAACGATATGACGCTTTGGTTGACAGCTACGTCAAACGGTTATCAGCGCAGGGCTGTATACTGTCGGAAGCCCGAAATGGAAAACCCTGTATATAAAAGAAGGATATTTAAAATAAAAAGGGAAAATTCGGAAATAAGAGGTACGCATATGTATGTTTCGCAGTGAAAATCATCATTTGGATCAATTTTACGGATCTGAACGATTACATACAAACACTCTTGAAATCTATTCGTTATTTTTTGCTAACCAAAAATATTCTCCAGAAATAAATTATATGGCAGGACAACGTTTGCCGGGTTAGCTAGTTTCGATATAAAAAATGGCTAGATTCATTCTTGGCTTCAGAAGATGAACGCTTCTTTCGCGATGGAATCCGGAAAATATAGGAAAAAAATAGTCGCAGCGATGGCCAATACTTTGAATAATGTATTAATTATTCAAAAAAAAAAAAGTTTTTCATGCAAAAGAATAAAACGAACGAATTAAGTTTCGTAGGGACACAGACGGGATCCTGACATAGGACTGTGATTGTATGTAGTAATTACATTTGAATTGGGTTTTTTCACTGATCAAAATCTGTATTTTTTCCCTTTTGATACATCAGATGGAAGGCCTGAAAAAAAAAACCGATTCCTGTATAAACTTGTTGTTGGACACAATACATCAGTTCGGCTGAAAAGTTCATAAGGTGGCGCCTCTTGCAAAAACCTACTTGACTATAACAAAACACCATCATTCAATGGATACGTTTCAAAATTTGACAGCAATCGGTCGGTTGGTTCATGAGTTACAGCATTGAGAGTGAAGCAACTTTTGTTATTGTGAAAAAATGGAAAAATCACAAATCAATGAAAACGATGGCAAAATTGCATGAATTGGGCTTCGAATTGTTCCGCATCTACCGTATTCTTCAGATTTGACCCCCAGCGACTATTTTATGTTTGCACACCTGAACAGAATGCTCGCTGACAGGAAATTTAAGACCAATGATGAAGCGATTACCGAAATTGAGGCCTATTTTGGAAAAGCCGAAAGAGTACTGTAAGAATGGTATCGAAAAGTTGCAAGATTGCTATAATCGCTGTATCGCCCTCGAAGGCAATTATGTTGAATAATAAAATTGCTTTTCAGCCGAACTATCACAACCCACTTCAAGGAATGTTGTTACGGCGTAAAAGAAAAAGAAAAAAAATTAAGAAAAATAATGTTTCATATTACCATATACTCTTCTGAATTGAGCTTCTAATAAAAAAATAGACTAAAGGGTGTGTCACATCAAATTGCATCACGGAAAAAACGCTGTAGAAATTCACCCAGTAGACCGATTCTTTTGAAAATTTTAGACAGTAAAATAAAAACTATTAAACAACTTTTGGCATTTTCTTTTTCTTCATACTTCGAGCCCAAGCCCGTATGCTCGCACCTTCCTCTTTACCCCGTCCATAAGGTTCTGTACAACGTCAGGTTGTAGTTTTTTTTGAACAGAAATCCATTTTCTCTTGAAGCCCGCCTCCGATTTGACAACTTTTGGGTTCTTCCGGAGGGCCTGCTTCAGAATCGCCCAATATTTCTCTATTGGGCGAAGCTCCGGCGCGTTGGGCGGGTTCATTTCCTTTGGCACGAAGCTGACCCCGTTGGCTTCGTACCACTCCAACACGTCCTTTGAATAGTGGCACGAAGCGAGATCCGGCCAGAAGATGGTCGGGCCCTCGTACTGCTTCAATAGTGGTAGTAAGGGCTTCTGTAGGTACTCCTTAAGGTAAACCTGTCCGTTTACCGTGCCGGTCATCACGAAGGGGGCGCTCCGCTTTCCGCAAGAGCAGATCGCTTGCCACACCATGTACTTTTTGGCAAACTTGGATAGTTTCTGCTTGCGAATCTCCTCCGGAACGCTGAATTTGTCCTCTGCGGAGAAGAACAACAGGCCCGGCAGCTGACGAAAGTCCGCTTTGACGTAGGTTTCGTCGTCCATTACCAGGCAATGCGGCTTCGTCAGCATTTCGGTGTACAGCTTCCGGGCTCGCGTGTTCCCCACCATGTTTTGCCTTTCGTCGCTGTTAGGAGCCTTCTGAACCTTGTATGTACGCAGGCCCTCCCGCTGCTTGGTCCGCTGGACGAATGAACTTGACAAATTCAGCTTATTGGCGACATCCCGGACCGAACTTCTCGGATCACGTCTAAACTGCTTAACTACGCGCTTGTGATTTTCTTCACTGACGGAGCATCCATTTTTGCCGTTCTTCACCTTCCGGTCGATGGTTAGGTTCTCGAAGTATCGTTTTAGTACTCTGCTGACCGTGGATTGGACGATTCCCAGCATCTTACCGATGTCCCGATGTGACAACTCCGGATTCTCGAAATGAGTGCGCAGGATTAATTCACGACGCTCTTTTTAGTTCGACGACATTTTTCCAAATTTACGAAAAATTGACAGTGAAGCATGGCCAACGTGATCTATACACTCTTATCTGATTATAAGCGAAAGCTGAAGATATAATTCCTAAAAATTAAATTTCTACAGCGTTTTTTCCGTGATGCAATTTGATGTGACACACCCTTTATTCAGTATTGAATATGTGTTCTATGTGATGGAGACATTTTTTTCAATTGTTAAAAAAAATCGTTAGCTGAAATTGTGTTTCAAAATGATTTAAAATTTATCTATTAAAACCCGTCAAAAACTCGAATAGTTCTGAACCGATTGAGCTCAAACTATGATACAATATACAAAACCACCAAACACATCTAAGATCGTTGTTGCAACATGAAAAATTGGAAAAAAAACCCAATCATTCAACCACAATGTGCCACAGCAAAGCGTGGCAGTGTACACCTAGTAATACCATAAATTGTTACAGGGTGGGCCATTTAAAGTGGAAGGATTTGTTTTTGCAATAGCAAAGTAAAGAAGTGGAATTTAAATTTTTTTTTTTGAAATCCATTTATTTTGGTCCAAGGAGATTTGTTCTAACTACTTTTTGATTATGATATCTCGTAAATGACCGCCTCTGGCCTTGACCGCAAAATGTGCCCTTTTTTCGGCATTTTCCATCACTTTGCCCAATGTTTCGGCCGATATGGCAGCAATTTCTTGTCGGATATTGTCTTTCAGCGCAGCCAGGGTCCTTGGTTTACCAGTGTATACCTTGGATTTTAAATATCCCCATAAAAAAAAGTCAGGAGGCGTCAAATCAGGTGATCTCGGTAGCCAGTCATAATCGCCGTTTTTCGATATTAATCTTCCGGGGAACATTTCGCGCAATAATTTGGTCGTGGCAGCCGCTGTATGGCATGTAGCGCCGTCCTGTTGGAACCAATAATTGTTCAATTCATTTTCACGAACAAATGGTAATAAAAAATCGGTTATCAGTGTCCGATAACGCTCCCCATTCACGGTTACCGTTGCTCCATTTTCGTTTTCAAAGAAGTACGGGCCGATGACTTTATCGGCATAAATGCCACACCACACAGTAACTTTTTGGTCGTAAAGAGGTTGCGTTTCGATGAATTGAGGGCTTTCAGTAGCATAAAACCGACAATTTTGTTTATTCACTCCTCCATTCAAGTTGAAATGCGCCTCATCAGACATTATGATTAACACAATTGAGAAGTTATTTTGAATGTACAGCTGAACAATTTCAGCGCGTTGTTTAGGTGTGTATTGTTCCATGGTTAAAATTGTACTGAAATGACGCTTCCAACGCGGTATGACATTTGTTAATCTGACATCTCTGTCAAAAGTTATGGGGTTGCCGGATGCTTCCACTTCAAATGGCCCACCCTGTAGTACCAAGATCTACACGATGAAGACGTGAATTGAGCCCGAATAGTTTGAACTTTGGAGATAATAGAGAGCAATTCAAAAAGAAATCGACAAATGACATAACATGAGTATTTTTGATTCGAATGAATGTTTGTATTCCGTTTGTGTTGGCAGAAATATGAGTTTTCTATCGCAAATCAGAATTTTTTGACTCAAGGGCGTATCAATTAAAGTAAGAGAAATCTATGATAATGTATATCTCAAAAACTATGAGTCGTACCGAAATAGTTTATTAGAAAGAAGTATAGAGTATTGATGTTTAAACGTGAAAACCATACCATACCCATTTTGATCGTCAAATTGTTTAATTTTCTACTATACTTTCTGTTTGTGTTTCAAGCAGCAGTTCTGGATAAATTTCCTGTCTAATGAATCTTAATGAATCGTTACATTTTCCATAGAGTGACCGCCCTATATAGAAATCAAAGACATAGTACTATGTTAAAATTTTAAGTTATTTGATCCTACAGTATGACTCAAGTGGGGTACGTTTGAAAGATTATGTTATGAGCGGTCAACCAATCCAGAGTGGCCTTTGCGTAATGGCACGAACATGAGTCCGTTCAGAACACAATATCTAAAAACCATTCACAGCTGTTTGTCTTTGTCTAGCGCGTGCGGCAAAAAACGTGACATGTATTTAGTCCCGACTCAACCGTGAATTATATTTGTGACAGGCAGACAAAGACAACAACAAATTATCACAAACTTGTAGTTCCAAAAATATTTACCATATTACCAAAAATTTTAGCTTAAGATTACTTTGTCAAATTTGTTATGCAGTACACTTAAATTCCTCCAATCCCACAAACATTCCCAAGTTTGAAGACTGTTTTATACATTTAAATTGTTATTTTCTATTTTGTTATCACAAGCGAAATTTCTCTGAAATAGAAGCTCAGTGGAAAGTGCATGCCATAGGTAAACCATTGAAGCAATACATTGCATATGTAGGGGCTCATATAGTCTTATCTAAACTTATCTCACAGCAGTGTCAACTGGCTTCTAGAAAATGAATAGGAGCAGAGGAATATGTGAACACGAGCGAATATAGTCGGCGATTGCAAAGAACGTTTTACGAGCCACACACTCCAGCGAAAAAATTATCCATTCCGGTTAATCTGGACGCTGCCATAGGCGCATAATGATTAAATTCCGAGCCGCTTAAGAGTATTCATCCAAATTCCAGCACGCGCTGACCGAACGATTTCACTTTCAACGGAGTGTATTACTGCAAACTCCTGTTTCGGAATATATTGAGGCCGTTTAAGGAACCGTATCATTGAATGGACTTTGAATAATTGTGTGTTTTCACTCGTATTAGTTGTGATACGAAGACATTAACGGTGTGTTAAAATAAATCAAGTGCGCCATTAGTTGTAGATTCAATAATATTAATACAGGGCTTGTAAATTGTATTTTACATGAGGATTCCGCGTCTGTCATTGTGAATAATTTCGTATTATAATGTTAAATTTTCATTTTTGGTAAACTTCTCAACCTTTTCCAAAGACATTCTTTCTCCAGATATGAGATTCATTCTCAAATCACACCCTCCTATTAAAGAGCACTAATTCGCCTTGCTCCCAATTTTAGCCTTTTCGCTCTCGTTTAGTGCCTTTCCGTACCATTAACCCAGTTCCGAAGCGTTCAAACAATTAGCTCCGCCCCGGGAATCACTGTAATCAGCAGTGACAGCTGTGTTGTGTTTCAAACGAACGATAGACGTGGATGAGAAATCGCTGCGCTGCTGCTCCACCGATCTGACTTAAATCTAAGCTCGAAGCTTCATCCCAACGGCGAGGGGGAAACCTATGTTTCTCCACCGGCTCAGACATAGCCATTATTCCACAACTGTTCACAGCCTAAATCTTCGCACCAAGCCGCACAAACAATGCGATGTTACATTTGAGAGTTATACAACTGTCGTAGAATTGGGTCTGGCTCGCAAGCTTCGGCCGCGACTTATCGAACAAAGCGCACACCGAGTTGTATTTCCAACGTTTTGCTTTTTTATTTTATTCCATTTTCAATTCCACGCATCCGCGCAGCTTTGGGGTACTCAGGTGATGCAAGCACTCACGAACCGGATGGGTGGATGAATGGATGCTAAAGTCGGCAGCGAATTATTTATTACCAGAAATCACAGAGACACCGGGACTGCCTGGCACTGTCATATTGTTTCGTGGATGGGAAGTTGATCTTGTCACTTAGGGTCTGGGTTAAAGTTTGTGGAGAGTCAAGGTGAAAAAGAGTTAGTAAGTGGCATGTTGGGTACCCCTGACAATGGCAGTGAACTTTTGTGTTAGTAGTTCAAGTTAACCTTTGGCATTGAGTCTATCTGTTCCGTAAACAGATGACTCGAATGGAATGTAATATGGAAACCTATGTTTGAAAATAATATCATCTTCCTGCTTCTCGTTCAGTAAATTATTGTATTGAGGTTAAAATAGGTAAAACGCTCATCCAAAAAATGATTGTCACAACAAATCAATTCGACAATTCTCGCGTAACTTTTGAACAGGTCCTATGTAAAACATTCACATCAACTCGAGAAAAACGAAGTTGCAGATCGGAATATTGTTTCGCGAATTGTTTAAAAAAACGGTCTTTATCACTACTTTTACCACAAGCAGCCAATAATAACTCTGAAAAACAAATTGTAACTGTTGTCATGTGATTTGAGTTTGAAATGGAAGCCTCCGAGCGAAAACTGTTACATTGGACGTTCTGACAGACCGCTTTGTACATTGGACAAATTACGTTGCACGATGAGAATTTGAAAATAACTACTGAACAACGATCCAAATACTTGCACTTCGTGCTAAAAGCAGAACTTATTATTATCACTCGTTGAATTGAACAAAAAACGATATCAACACCCGAAAATAACAAAAACTCAAAATGACCGGAGTGCGACTTCGTGTTGCCACACGTATCGAGCCACAGAGGAAAGTGGTGTCTGAAGCAACAGGTCGAATGCCAAAAAATTCGAGTCTGTACATTGGACATTTTTTGTATCGGCGATGAAAAGATGAAATGGATAGATACTTTATCGATTGTTTTCTCAATGCATTCAATGATTGAGAACTAATAGTGTGCATCCATTAACTAGATTTGTTTACATTTGTTACTAAGGTTACTTACCTTTTAAAAAATTACGCGAGAATTGTGTTTATTTGATATCTCCGAAAATCAATTGGACGTGGCTTCAATATTTCTCTCTGTATTTCAGCTTCTGATGTCTCTCAAATGGTTGTGTCCCATTCACCCGAATACCATTTACCCGAAACACGTTTACCCGAAGTACATTTACCAGAATGTAACACATACCCGAATGACATTCACCCAAATGTTACAAATACCCGAATGCTACCTTTGCCCGAATGGACATTTATCCGAATGCGACATATACCCGAATGGTCATTTACCCGAATGCAAAAGATACCCGAATGCGACATTTACCCGAATGCAACATTTACCCGAATGGAATGTTTACCCGAATGAAGAAGGAAAAATTCCGACAAATCAGATTATCAGTTTTGTCGAGTCTCCTGTTACGAAGTAAAATGAGAAATGGCAATGAGGAAATTCGAAAAAGATGTTGAAGACTTCGCTGTGTTCTATGAAAATGTGAAGAGGAATAGATAAGAAAAAAAATGGTACTTACGTATTTACCACCGCTGCGCAGCTTTCATCATGAATTTATTATTTCGTGATGAAATTTATTCTGAGATCAATGTAATGGGGGCGACGTGCCATGTATAAATCACAAGATTTCCAAAAAAACGAATGAACGAATGAAGTGAACGATGTCAAAGTAAAATTGAGAAAAATTCCTACAAGAATCATTAGTTGAAAAATATTTCATAGTTGAATTCGCTTATTTTCAGTCCAATACGTTCGAAGCTGTTGAACATTTATGTTGGGTTTTCAGTTCCAATTCAAAACATACAAATGAACTTTGTTCTATGATTTGTCATATATTGAATTCTACGCCATTCCATTCCAAACTTATATAGTGGTTCTCAGATTTTCGTCAAAAGTGGTAAGTTTTTTTTCAGTTTTTTTTCATTAAGGTGCCCATTTCAATTTTAATAATTGAATAATATGTTTTTTTACTTTTTCCCAAAAATGCCTTTTTTCAAAAATTTATCACCTTTGAACCACTGAACCGATTTGAATGATCGACATATCAAATTGAAGCCAATCAGCTAGCCTTTTATTAAAAATATCTGAACTTGCAAAAAATAAAATGGATTTTATTTTCATTATTCCTGATTGTGGTCGTTTTTTATTGTCTTCATTGTCTTGGACTAGAGGGCGCTATATTTTTCTATATTTTTATGAAAGGCTGTGTATTTTTTACATAACATTTCTCTATACCAAAATGCATTTTTTTTTCGTTTTCAGATATGATTTTTAAATATCCATCGGTGGTTCGAAAAATCATTTTATCTCCTTTATCCAAAAATGGCTTTTTGCAAACATTTCCATTTTAGTATGGTTCAAAAAATCATAGTTTTTGAACCACTGAACCGATTTAGATGATCGACATATCAAATTGAAGCCAATGAGCTAGTCTCTTATTTAAAAAAAATATTGAGCCAGCGAGGAAAATGGATTTTATTTTCACTATTACTAGTAGTAGTCGTTTTTTATTGTTTTCATGGCTTTGAACTAGAGGGTGCTATATTTTTTATATTTTTTTTTGGAAGCTGAGGATTTTTTACATAACATATCTCGACATCGGAAATACTATTTTTTTCGTTTTTGAGTTATGATTTTTCAAAGTTAATCGAATCTATTTTTTTCTAGTTTTTCAGCTACAAAAATTCATAACATTTGAACTACTGAACCGATTTAGATGATCCAATCGGGTCGCAGAACTGTTCATTGATTGATCTTCTAATAGACCCTCTGCAATATAATAATTAATATAAATTTCCTAGTTCTTCTACCAAAATTCTTCATTATAATATCAAGTTATTTTCAGACACAATTCTCGTTCAATATTTTTCAATCACTTGCAAAAACATGCCTCTCCGTTACATGGAATACATGTTTTATACAGAAAATATAATAAAAAGAATACTCATCCAATCGGACGATTGCTTCCTTGAGTTTCCCATCACGTTTGGCGATTCGTTTCTAGTTATATAGTTACAAGATATAGGAGTGCGTTTTTTCACCTGAAATACCATTTCCACTTCCAAATGGCCTAACAACTCATGTCACGATATAATTGTAAAACATATGGTAATTCAATTTTCACATTTTTCCATTATCTTTTAGAGATTTCCGAAAATTTTCAATTGTCATGTTTGGTTGGAATTTGTATAACATGTTTATGGGACCCACAGAAACATTTCTCGTACCCAAATACCCTCACATGCCAAATTTGGCTCCATTTGCTTGATAAGTTCTCGAGTTTTATAGAAATTTGTGTTTCATTTGTTTGGAAACCCCCCCTTAGAGAGAGGGAGGGGTTTCAAACCATCCTAAGAACCTTCCCCGGCTCCAAAAACCCTTTTCTCTCTTCTCGGATGACACTAACGTTCCCAGTGGAACTTTGGCTTGCGTCATATTTATTACTTGTACTTAGTTGAGATTTCTATGCCGAAAAACACGCCTTGAATGTATTCTGGAGTGGCAAACTCTAGAATACGCGTGACCACAGTGCGAGTCGGAAGAAGTTTCTTTGGCGAAGAAACCCCCGGCCAGAACGGGAATCGAACCCGAACCCCCGGCATGATAATGTGGGACTCTAACCAGTCGGCCACGGGAGCACCCAAAAACCCCTACAAACCAATTTTCACGTTGATCGGTCTAGTAACAGAGAGCAATTCATTTTTATATATACAGTGTCGGGAAAAACATTAAGACCACTGCTCAAGCAAAAAAAATTATAGGAGGTTGTGTCCAAGATACGACCGCATTGTTGACGTAGAACAACGCTGTTATTTTATATAAGTTGCTCGTTTATACCTTGGGATATTATTCTATAATGCTGTGAAATTTTAGAAACAACCGCTTAGTAGAATAATCTCTGAAGTGGGTTTTTTCGTTGTAGAATCAGTTGAGGATAATTGATTGATAATTCATTCTTGCCCTCGCAAAACAATACACTAGCTGATCGTATGTCGCAATTTATTTCATGTCAATGCATTGAAAATTTACCCTGGCCTTGTTCGGAATTGACATATACTCGGCTACAGTCGATTAAATACTCGTTACACCAGCACCATTACTCCACATCTCATAACTACATCAATATATCTTTGGCACCTCATGGAAACAACAACAATGACAACACTTGCAAGTATCAAATATCATGCTACATGTTATTTAGTATTGCCTCAAAAGAATCGCACCTCTAGGCATCGTTCGTAAAACGTAAACCAAGCGCCAAACAAGCGTTCGCCATAAGATGCATACAGAGCCATACATTGGTGGCTTGAGACTACTGGGAATATAAACACTTCTCATCATTTTGCACTATTCTCAAAAGAAACGCTTCAGTTAATATTACTGGCCTCGATAAAAGTTGCATTACTTTCTCATGCTCGAGAGAAGCGCAGCTGTCACCCTTAGTGGAGGAAGTTTTGCTACTGGCAAGCGGAACCTAATCACATACAAAATTCCAGAACGACATTCACTTTCTTGGTGACTAAACAAGCGAAATAAACTCTTTTTGTTAATAACAACCTCGAAAACAGTAACAATGCTTCATTATGATCAATATTAGCGCAAATGCAATCCTAGTTGAAGGCAGTTTTACGACTGGTACGCGAACCCAAATAACTTATAACATTCCAATAAGACATTCAAGATGCTTAGTATTCCCCAAATAATTTTTTGGTGCACCAAAGGCACCAACGAAGCCCTTATGGTGACGGAAAACAAACAATGTTAACTGCTTGGAAAAAGCCTGAATTATGCCACACAACTTGTACTCTGCTGTAACACCCATCGATGCGAATTCGCTGATGTGTTTGTCAAGAGCGGGGGGAGCTTGATTTTGTTTGCTGCCTGGGTAACGGCGTTTACATTTTCGACCGACGCGCCGAAATCGCCTACTTCGCTGTGGTTCGATGCGGTGTCACACTCGCGAAGGCGCTTTAAAATTCATGGTAAAAATAATAAAAAAAAAGAAAATTCATTCCGTGATAAGCTTCTAGGGTTAGTACTTGGTCGTGTAACCTTTGTTACGCATCATGGTGCCGGAATGGCTTACCAACAAGCTTGGATCCTATCCCACAGTTGCTGCTTATTCTTCGACTCTTCCGTGCGCACCGACCTTTTCACGATCTCCGATAGGTTCTCTATAGGGTTCAGCTCCGGTGACTGCGCTGGCCCCTCCATGATGTCGACTTTGTTATCCTGGTGCCACTTTTTTACGATTTTGGAGGTGTGCTTCGGATCGTTATCCTGCGTTAACTACCATCTCCCACTAGTACCTTAGGATTTAGGCGTAGAGGTACTGATCCATGATCTTATTTCAGAATTTCAGAGGCACCTTCAGATGCTTCAGCGTTAGCATCGGGGGGCTTTTACCACCTACCCCCTGTTCCACCAGCCACCGCTGAACTGTCCGCGAACTCAAGGACAAGTTTAATTTATCCCGGATTTTTTTCGATACCTTGAAGGGATCTTTCTTGGAGGCTCGCTTTATGGCAGAGTCATCTTTCGCGGTCGTGCTCCCGTGACCGAGTGGTTAGCGTCAAACCTCACATGCCGGGGGTTCGGGTTCGATTACCGTTTTGGTCGGGCGAATTTTTCGTCAAAGAAATTTCCTTCAACTTGCACTGTGGTCACGCGTATTCTAGAGCTTGCCTCTCAGAATGCATTCAAGGTGTGTTATTCGGCATAGAAATTTCAACTAATTACTAATAAAAATGACGCAAGTAATACTACGTTGAGACGGCGCAGCTCCTCTAGGAACGTTAGTGCCATTTAAGAAGAAGAAGAAGATCTTTCGCGGTCGTTTTCCTTGGGCCTCCAGTCGTTTCGGTTTTTTTGACGATCGAAGGCTTGCCTTGGACATTTTGTGGATGGCCGTCCGCTGTGTGTCCGTGCAAATATGCGCGCGACCCAGTTTTTTGTTGACTGCAACTAGAATTTGAGAATTAAAATATTACATACTTCTTGTGATAAATACTTACCAGGATACGAAAATCACGATGTACCACCGAGAAATAATCAATCCTCTTCAAAAATCAGTCGAGACGACACTCAAAACAGCCGATACGAGGAACTGGTCCTGAATTTTGTCGCATCATTTTAGTTGTTACCTATGTTTAAAATGCATTTGTTTTATGAATGATTATTGTTTTAACAACGGATTTTGTAAAGTTCTTCGAAAAATGCAATTAAAATGTTATAAATGGATTGAAGCACTGGATTGGATTATTTTTGACGTAGAACTACGTCTTCCAGGATTTGTTGTCCCTCTAACCTCGAGAAAACCGCAAGTAATCGGTCGAAACCTACTAAAAACAGATTTAAGTTGAAATTCTGTATAAACAAATCATGAATTAGTGGCTCCGCAAAGCTCATGCAATTGAGCCTTACAAATAAATGAATTGGAAAAAATACGTCTTTCAGGAAGGGTGCCAAATCAGAAAACAGGTCAGGTTTCAATGAAATAAAGTTAACGTTAATAACTATTTTCACTGTGAACGAAATTCTCTAAGATTTCTTTGATATGCTATACATGAAAATTCGTTAATCTCTAAACCGTTTAAATTCATGAATTTTGGAAGAACTTCCTTTTTTCCCATACATTTGTTCTTCTGATTCGTGTGCTTACCCTATCAGTATTTCGAATGCTCAAACATTTCTTAACAGATCGGAAAGATGTTTGCCTCTATTGATAGGAAATATTTCTACGCGTCCCCCACAATTAATAAAATGTGAATTGTTCATTAGATGAACAATTGAATGACTGTAAAATGTCAAGCGTTATCTAAAAGCCTTAACTGCCAAGTTTTAATTGGCCCGATTTACGGTTTCCCCAACACAGACTTCAAAATCGATGTACCTATGGAAATCCGCTTTGCAAATATACATGCAAGTTGGGGTATTTTTGTTCCCACACGGCTGTATTTCCCTAACACGGACTTCAAAATCAATGTGCCTGGGGAAATCCGCTTTGTCAAAACAAGCGATATAAGTTGGGGATATTTTCTCCCCACTGAGATGTGTTTCCCTAACACGGATATCAAAATTAATGTACCTGGGGGAATCCGCTTTGCAAATACATGCAAGTCGGGAGTATTTTTTGGTGGTGAGTGCTTTTGCACTCACTTGTTCACATATTTTGGTAGTACTAGGCATCATACCAAACGTAAAAGGACGTTCATCAAATTTATATCTGGCGAAGAACATAATCTATTACAAAAATTTCGATTCAATCTAAAATAATATTCGAAGCGGTAAACAAGTGGATTGCATAATATAATTGCGTAGTTCTACGTCGAAAATATGCGGTCGTGTCCTAGATACAACCCCTTACAATTTTTCTCAAAGTGTTGTCACTTTCTTTTGACGTAGAACTACGTCTTTCATTAAGGGTGCCAAATCAGAAAACAGGTCACGTTTTTATGAAATAAAGTTAACGTTAATAACTATTTTTGCCGCGAAAGGATTTTGGCGATTTGCATACTAAACGAATCGGAAATTCCGTAAGATTTGTTTAATATGCTATACATTAGAATTCCCTGGTTTGTAAATGGTTAAAAATCATGAAAACTTTTAGCGTTTTCATTTTCCCATTGATTTGCTTGTACATTTGTGTGCTTTCCCGAACAGAGCAGTCAGTAACGAGCAACTTATCGACGGCCAACGGAGGGGAAGTCGTAGGATTTCAAGTCTCCGTGAACAAAGAAAAAGTAGAAGAATGAAGGGGAATTTTTGCTTAGAGTATAAACAGTGGATCTCGCTGAGGCAAACTTTCATTCGGCATCGGACTGTTGAGCAATCCAGTTCACTTTCCTTTCGCTGCGCTTCGATCTAAGATTGGACCCCACCAGTGGTAATCCAACTTGGATATCGTCGTGTGGTTTTTTCAGTTCGTTTTTGGCGTTATTCGTATCGTGTGTTTTTCTTTCCGCGTCATAAATTGGACACTTCGCGTAGTCTGTGATGAGCAAGAAGAAGAGGAAGGCAGGCTCGAGCCCTGCAAAAAAACGAACGCATTGCCAGGGGCAATAAAATTTCGAGGTAAGCGTCATCTAATGATGCACGCGATGTTGGTGCAGTGAAAAGCACCCGCACTGAACGAGCCTTCGCGAGTGTGACACCGCATCGAACAACAGCGAAGTAGGCGATTTCGGCGCGTCGGCCGAACATGTAAACGCCGTTACCCAGGCAGCAACCAAAATCATGCTCCCCTCGCTGGTGGTGAAGGCGGCCGCTCTTGACAAACTCATTAGCGAATTCGCATCGATGGGCAGAGTACAAGCTGTGTGGCATAATTCAGTCTTTTTCCAAGCAGTTAACATTGTTTGTTTTCTGTCATTATAAGGGCTTCGTTGGTGCCTTCAAGGATGCATCAATGCATTAAACTGACGTTATGGCGAAGCAGACGTTAAGATTGTGCGCCAAAGCGTTATAGAATGATATCCGAAGATATAAACAAGCGACTTATATAAAATAACAGCGTAGTTCTACGTCAACAATGCGGTCGTATCTTGGACACAACCTCCTGTATTTTTTTTGCTTGGGCAGTGGTCTTAATAATTTGTCCGATAGTGTAACATGAGGAGCGCGATAGCACAAGAGTTGGAAAAATTAAGAAAGAGAGAAAAAAAAATTGAAATTTTTGAGAAGCTTTGAGAAAAAGTTAAAAAAATCCATCTGTTCTACAATAACATCGTTGTCCGTCCAATAAGATTTCATGTTTGCGAAATTAAGCTTCATGTTCCGTTGGTGTGAAGCGACAATGGCGATAGATTCTCAGGTGGAATAACGCAAAAATAAAAATAATGAATGAACATTTACACCTCAGCTTCAAACATGTATTCCATGTAACGGAGAAACATGTTATTTGCAAGTGATTCAAACATCTTGAGCGATAATTGTGTCTGAAAATAAATTTGTATCATAATGACGAGTTGGTAGAAGTGATAGGAAATTTATAGTAAAAGTAAATTGTAAAGGCCCATGAACGTTCGTTTAGTAAGAAAACGTGATTGTTCAAAATAATTCATATCTAAAAAACAATTTTGGGCGGGACGAAGGTCACTGGGTCTGCTAGTTACTTATATAATTGGGGGTGTATATCATTTCCGGCCAATTGGGAGTAGATTCGCTGCAAAAATAGAGGGTCAGTTTATGACCATCATTTTTGAAAGTTTCTAAAAAAGGACTTCCGATTTGGATTTGAATTCTGTTTTCCTTTTTCTAACACTTATGTATCACACCGCCCAGTAGGAAATATAGTTAAAGAGTTATTATACTGTACATTTCAATGCCAAAGTCTAAAAAAAAACAAGAATTTTATTTGACGAATGGCCTTTGCAATTAAGGATGTTTAAAATCGAATTCAGATACCGTTCTGAATCACATTTCGGACACTTTGTTCTAATATGTAATATTGACCATATTGCATATTGAACTAATTTATTAAAAATATCAACCAAATAATACCTGTACATAAAGTTTAGATCTGTTTTCTGCATCATATGCCTTAAGCGTCCGAAATATGATTCAGAACGGTATGAAGGGTGTGTTCATCGGATAGAATTTTGTATCACTCGAGGTGTGAGCAAGAACGTTACCCTAGGGCTCTCGAAAAAATCTTCATACTCATTTGGAAGTATTAATTATTCAAAACGGGGCACATCCAACAAACTCTGCCCACAAGAAATTCCCACTGGCATGAAGGCCACCGTCACTGGCTACATCCCAGGTGGCTCATTGAAATCTTCTGACTCCACTGGACCACTATGAAGCTCTTCATTCTTTGGCATATCAGTGCCACCTATTTCTTATGAAGCGTACAAACAATAAACCATTCTACCCATTCTATCCACAGAAATCAACAACCGAAACAGTTGCCGCCGTCGCACTTATCATGGGTTGAGCCAGTAGTAGTTATTCGACGCACTTGAACTTGACACATCCCCAGTCCAAAATGCGAAACGATGTCTTCATTTGTTAGCATCGACTTAACGACCAAACAACCGTGTGTAGCGTGTAGTACTTGTCAGTCGAGCAGTTGATTGAGAAGTACCATCACCACCATCACACCACCCGCGCACTACCTACCTATCCATTGTATGTTGTATGGTAAGCCTCACTGGCGAAGGTACAACACGATTTGCATTCCTCTATTTATCGCTATTTCGTCGTCTCGTCGTCGGCCTCGTTAGCTGTTCACGCGTGTCAAAGCAATTACCGGTTCGATTGTTTTCCCTCTTACGACTCTTCAATCTTACATCGTTGGCACTTGTTAAGTCCACAGCGACATGAACTACATGATCTCGGTTTGATCGTCTCAACCTGCGGCTCAACTTCAACTCTGTGGGTATTTTTCTTCCTCTCTTTCTGACAACCGAGAAGAAACTCAATACACAATGTATAAAGTGAAAAGCGAAAACACAGGGGAAAATCACTCACCATCGGCTACCGGTATTGTTCCATGACAGTCGAGCGATGGAAAGTGGGAATGCTACGGGTTGGAAAAAAAAGTGCATCAGGTGTAGCCGGTTCCGTGAAAGGGAATTTGTTGGTATTTTTCTACTTTAGCTGGAGCACCTGATTACTGCGCACCAGAAACAGATGCAGTCAGCTCCATCCGACCCAGCTGGAGAGCTACACATAATCCAGAAACACAAATTCCAATGCCCGCCACGATGGGCACGATCATGTCCAGGGCCGATAATTATCTAGCGCATCACAATCGGGCGCTCGTTAGGGTATACCCAGGCTGCAGCAGGTGCTAATAAAGCGAAACGGGTACAACACCATCACCCGGGAACGATTACGTGAGGAATTATCCGATCCAATAAAAATCGGGGAGTGGTTCTTAAAACTAATCGCTGCCGAATGGCTACGCGTGCGCGCTTACCGCCGCCTGTGTAAGCATTCGGAGTAAACCCCCGTTTCGTATCCGGTACAGGGCCAGCGATAAGGACGATACGCGCGCTCTCGCCGTTGTGCGGTTTTTGGGTTATCGCAAAACAGTAGTATTCTGGGGGCGCTAAGTGGGGAGAAATGATTTGTTTCATCTTCTCGTGCCCTTACAGGCTTGGAAGCGTTGGAATTTATACGTAACTGATACGCACGCAATGGATGTTCTCGGCTCGATGCACATCACCTTGTTCGAAAACTGGTTATCCCATAAATTAAGGCTGGAGATGGAGCGACCTAGTTTGAGCTGATGTGCGGCAAAAGTGGGTGAGCTTATCACGGACAGTTCGCACTTGGAGCATGAAGAAGTCCTTCCGGTATGGTATCATGTTTAATCGCTTCAAAACACTGGAATACAATTTCAGATTAGAAGAATGAACGAACATCGACAGGTATGTTATTATAATTGTGTCCTATACAAAATTGTACTACCGAAAAAGCTTCATGATGCTATGATCGGAACAAAACAGTGTTTATTTTTCCTAGAATATTCATTACAGATCCGTGAACATAATATGTTCGGGCGTTGTCATACTGTATAATTGTTTGATTCTTCGATTCCGTTTCCACTTCATAGCTCTGTATTTTGTAGTCGGTTCCGCTCACCAGTGATAGTTTCAGACGGATTCAAGCAAATATTATGATCAGTGCCGTAAATACTCTGCTTGGGGCCCCGGTGCAAGGCAGTATGAGGGGGCCCTAGTACGTTGCATAATATATTGGTCTTCAATGGGATTAATAGGATATAAGTATATTGTGCCTAATCTCTAGACTAAAAGTTTTATTTACGTTATTGCTAAAAAATAAATAAATATGAAATCAGAATATATTATACATTACGACATTGCTAACTTCATAATATAATACTAACAAGAAAACCAAAATGTGTTGTTATGATAAACATTTATTTATCGTATGGTATATAAACAAAAATCTGTTAGTATTTGGCTTTAGCTCAGTAGGTACGTATTAATTATTTATTTGTGTTAATTTACAAATTTCTTCTTCTTGCCTGTTTTGAGGAGAATTGATCAATCACGTTATCAAAATCGATGTTATGGGCTCTCTCGCTTTCAATCGATAAAATTGCTAATCCCGATAGTCTTTCCTGTCCCATGGTGCTTCTTAAAAAACTTTTAATTAACTTCAATTTTGAGAAGGATCTTTCGGCTTTCGCAACGGACACCGGTAAAGTCAAATACATAAAACAATCAGTGCAAATGTCTGAGTAGCTAGATGCAAGCATGTTATTTTGGATTATGATGAAATCTGCTAACTGTTTAACACTGCTCATCGCCCTTAACTCCTTACTAAATGATGACTTCAGCGATAGTAACTGAGAAGCAAATAGGTACGACATATTATCGTTAAATTTATTAGTAAATTCATTCGCTTTTTCTGTGAGTACAGCATCTTCAGTTGTTACGATGAAATGCGGTTGTATCACTTCATATGTTTGCAATACTAATTTCATACCTGTGAATCTGTTCTTCAATTGTGAAGATAGTACATCAATCATGGTGTAAAAGATGTTCACCTTAAATCTAGATTTGGGATTTAAAAGGCGTTCGTCTGCAGCCAACTCATCAAAGTGTCGTTTAACGGTCTTGACTCGATTCGAGCTGTATGCAGTTGAAATTCCCCATTTGTTACAAATACTTTCCGTTTCAGCCACAAAAACATCATAACTATTTCGTAATGACAGAATGGAATCCAAAGCATTTTCTAAAGCGTTTTCTACCGTCTTCAGATCTTGATTTTCAGTTTGTAGCATCTTGGAGGCGATATTAATCTTTTCTAACAGTTTGCACTGTATAGTTAATAACAACACAAATTCAAACTTTTCCATTTTCTTCTTGAGATTTGTTGCTTCCGTTCTCTCCTTCATTGTACGAGCAGTTAAAATTAGTTTTGATAACGATTTCAACACATCATTGTATCTTACTTTCAAAGCATACACTGCATCATCATCTGCCTGACCACCTAGTAGGATTTAACTTTTTCAACGTTGTCTGTTCTTCATTATCTTCATGTTGTAGCTCATTCCATACTGTGTCCATAGAACACATAAATGCTCTCTACATCTTCGAAGAACTGCTTTATTTCACGATTTGCTGTTACTGCGTCTTTTAATACCAGATTTAAGTTATGAGCTGCACAATGAATGAAATATGCGTGTGGCGCGTTTTCTCTTAATTTTTTCTGAAGACCGTTATAAGCTCCGCTCATAACGGCTGCACCATCATAGCCCTGACCTCTGCATTTTTTAATATCAAGTCCTTTCTTTCGAATCGAGTCAAGAACTTCAGAACATAGACCTCCAGCAGATTGATCCCTTACTTCTGTGAATCCAGTGAATACTTCGCAGATGTCTATTCGGATGGGCTTATTTTTATTATCGTTATCATCATCATACACAACCTTCACATAACGATACACTTCACTTAGCTGATCGATTTTTGCTATATCTTGAGTCGTGTCTAATATAATGGCGAAGTATGGAGCATTCTGTAGTTCTTCTAGAATGTTCTGCAGCACTGTATTTCCCAAAAATGAAATAAATTCATTTTGAATAGAAGGACTGAGATATCTTACACTATTTTTAGGCAACTTGATAACCTCAGCCAACACGGCATCATACTTTGCCAGAATACTAATCACTGATAAAAAGTTCCCTTTATTATAGCTGGATAAATCCTCTGTTGTGCCTCGAAATGGAAGATTGCATGTGGCTAACAGAAGGGTTACATCTAGTATCCTATGTAACACTTTTCTCCAAAAACTTCGCTCATGCTTGATGCTTTCTTCCATGGTGTCTTGTATTGTACGATTACGTAGCCAATCTTCGTAAACCATGCAGGAAGCTACGTGATGTTGTGATGATTCATGTATAGCAATGCTCTGACTTAAATGCCTCCAATCGGTTACCCCGACCGAACCCCATACTTTCTGGTATCCAGTAATATTGGATTGCGGAAACAGCCAACAAGGCGTACAAAAAACGCAATCCCGTTCAGTTGAATAATTCAACCAGAATCGTTTTGTTGCAGATGTATCCAGATTTTGTTGCAGATGTATAATATGCGATGGAAAATGATCTTCCATCTTTATTTTTGGGAAATGGCCCATTTGGTTGTACAGCTCCAGAGTGAATTACTTTATGCTTGTCTTCATAATTGGTGACAACAGCTGGAAACACTGGAATCGCCGTAGTATTGGACACTGAAAGCAAGTAGATTCTATGCTTAGTAGAACCAGAGTCTGGGATGGCAAGATATAATAATTTAATATAGTTTTTTAAATTGCTTTTAGAAAAGCGTACTCTTTGAAATGAAAAAGTTCATCAATAGTCGATACTGTTGCTAATTAAAAAAATAAGTAATCACATTCACTTATTATGGAATTAGTAGATGTTTAATTGTTTACCTTCAGTAATGACGTTTGAAAGAACTGGAGACTGCTTCTCTGAAGGTATTACTTCAGCTTCCATAATGGCCATGGCGATGGAGTTTTTCAACACGAGACTTTTCGGAGTTGATGGTCTGCTCAGTGATTCTAAATACAGAATAATTATTATTCATTGTTTTCGGATTTCTACGCAATTATAGAGCAGAACAGTCCTCAGTGCAGTGCAGTGTAATCTAGAAGCTATGAGTTCTACTACTTACCAGAATCAGAAGAAGATTCATGTTCTTTCGCTGCACTATCTCTTGACGTGGGTGGAGTTGAAGAATCTTTCTCTTTCAACCAAGATGTTAAAGCACTTGCACTTTTAGTATCTTCCGCTACAAGTTTGATTTTTTGTTTCCGCTTTTGAGATCCACTTGGATAATTTCGTTTCATTTTCTTGGAGGCAATTGCACGTACTTGTGCTTGTCGTGCTTAACAATAGACAAGTCAAAAACGCAAACCCAGTGAAATAAATAGTGAATTCCACAATGGCAAAGAGGACGCGACGAACCACATCTCAAGACGCGTCCACATTACGCCAATCGGCCTCGGCCACCCGGTAAAGCCGACCGCCCGGGCTTGCCGACGTGCCGAAAACCGACTCGAATCAAACCGAACCCAACTCGAAACAAGTGGGTCCGGTTCGAGAAAGTCGAACCAAAACAAAACGGAGTAAATTAGCGTTGACGACATTGTGCTTCGTGTGTTCGTGACGGCTTCGTGCATCCGATGGGGCTTCGGCTTCGTGCACCCGATGAGGCGTCCACATTACATAACGAACCGAATATGCCGCCTGGTACAGACCGATCGACATCATTCGACATAATGTGGACGCGCCTTCACGAACCGCTTGATGAAAACAAGAAATTTAAAAACAGTAGGCTTTGGAATAAATGTCCAAAACACATGACATACTTTGTTTTTGCAAATTGTCATATTTAGTTGCGAAATGTCAATTGGGCGGAAACTGGTAAAACTATAATCAAAACTTTTCAAGAGCATCCAAAGTGGACCTTCGAACAAATCGCAAAAAGTGTCTGCGTTTGCTCGAAAACCGTTTCCAATGTAATCAAACGTTTTAATAAAAACCTGACAATAAAACGTCAGGAAGATTCCGGAAGAAAATCTGGGTTTCAAAGCCCAAGGAAAGCCAAGAAGGTTATTACCCATTTTGAGCGTAATCCTAACATCTCACTACGGAAAATAGCCCAGAAAGTGCACTTGCAGTTCGCATGGACTGGTCCAGAAGTACCTACCTGATATGAATAAACAGATGTGAACTGAATGATGAATCGCCATTTGGCATTTGGGCGTTCAATATTTTTCCCACGTATATTCGAACTCAAAGCGTGGTCAAAGTGAAACATGACAATTTTTAAATACCTACTACTAGTACTTTTGAATTTGAAAGATATTTTCACGTATTGTATTGTTGTAGTTGCTGTCATACAAATTAAACACAAATTTCTACATAACTCGGGAATTGAACAAGCAAATGAAACCAAATTAGACATAATGAGGTTTAAGGGTGTAATAAATGTTTTTATGGTGGTTAGACTCTCCACCCCCCTCTCTAAGGGGGGGCTGCCATACAATTGAAACACAAATTTCTGCATTACTCGAGAATTAATCAAGCAAATGAAACTAAATTGGGCATATTGAGGTTTTAGGGTGCAATAAATATTTCTATGGTGGTTAGACTCTCCACCCCCCTCTCTAAGGGGGGGCTGCCATACAAATGAAACACAAATTTCTGCATTACTCGAGAATCAATCAAGCAAATGAAACTAAATTGGGCATATTGAGGTTTTAGGGTGCAATAAATATTTCTATGGTGGTTAGACTCTCCACCCCCCTCTCTAAGGGGGGGCTGCCATACAATTGAAACACAAATTTCTGCATTACTCGAGAATTAATTAAGCAAATGAAACTAAATTGGGCATATTGAGGTTTTAGGGTGCAATAAATATTTCTATGGTGGTTAGACTCTCCACCCCCCTCTCTAAGGGGGGGCTGCCATACAATTGAAACACAAATTTCTGCATTACTCGAGAATTAATCAAGCAAATGAAACTAAATTGGGCATATTGAGGTTTTAGGGTGCAATAAATATTTCTATGGTGGTTAGACTCTCCACCCCCCTCTCTAAGGGGGGGCTGCCATACAATTGAAACAAAAATTTCTGCATTACTCGAGAATTAATCAAGCAAATGAAACTAAATTGGGCATATTGAGGTTTTAGGGTGCAATAAATATTTCTATGGTGGTTAGACTCTCCACCCCCCTCTCTAAGGGGGGGCTGCCATACAATTGAAACACAAATTTCTGCATTACTCGAGAATTAATCAAGCAAATGAAACTAAATTGGGCATATTGAGGTTTTAGGGTGCAATAAATATTTTTATGGTGGTTAGACTCTCCACCCCCCTCTCTAAGGGGCGGCTGCCATACAAATGAAACACAAATTTCTGCATTACTCGAGAATTAATCAACCAAATAAAACTAAATTTGGCATGTGGAGGTTTTAGGGTGCAATGAATGTTTCTATGATGAATAGACTTTCCACCCGTCTCTCTAAGGGGGGGCTGCCATACAAATGAAGCACAAATTTCTGCATTGCTCGAGAATTAATCAAGCAAATGAAACTAAATTGGGCATATTTAGGTTTTAGGGTGCAATAAATGTATCTATGGTGGTTAGACTCTTCACCCTCCTCTCTAAGGGGGGGCTGCCATACAAATGAAACACAAATTTCTGCATTACTCGAGAATTATTCAAGCAAATGAAACCAAATTAGGCATAATGAGGTTTAAGGGTGGGGTGGGGTGCTATTTCTGAATTGCTCTGCATCACACTTTCGTTCAAATCGTTCCATTTGTTCTATTTTATTGATCACATTCGATTAATTTTATAGATTGTGAAAACATTCAGAAACACTTACGATACATTAGTAATTTTTTATTTAACAATCAAAATATTCACTAGAATTAATTTATATAGCAGAACAACGTTTGCCGGGTCAGCTAGTCTATAAATAAAAATGGAAGGCCAAATGTGTTGGTAAGCGCAAAACCCGAGGAAGGAATGCTTCAATTTGAGTCATCTATATTTCGTTGTATTCGTCTCTTCCCGTAGATCAATATACCGGAGAGAAAATGCGGAAAATTCGGAAAATTGAATTCCCATATGTTCTACAATTAGCTAAGCGTTGTTAGTCCATTTGATGTTGGGGCTAACGAAATTGGTTTTTATTTGAAAGTGGAAAAAGATTTTCAGACGGAATAACGCATTCCTATATCTTCTATCAATATAAACAAAAATGGAAGGCCAAATGTGTTGGTGTGCCCTAAACCCGAGGAAGTATCAAACATGTATTTCATGCAATGGAGAAACATGTTATTTCCAAAAGCTTGAAGAATCTTGAACGAGAATTGTGTCTGGCAAAAAATTTATATTATAAGGACGATTTTTTGTAGAAGTACTGGACAATTTATAGTAAAAGGAAATTGTAAAGGATCAAAGGGTAATCAATCAATGAAGAGTTCAGTGATTAGACTCACTAACGTTCACGTAGTAAGAAAACGTGGATGTTTGAAAGTATTCAAATCAAGAAGTCTATTTTGAGCGTCGGTCAGCTAGTTAAAAATAAAAACAATTCTAAGTTCAGAATGGCGAGGGTAGAATAAAATTATTCGGATCTGGGTAAAATGTATAAAGAATAATCTAAACAAAAACCAGCTACAAAGAAATGAAGAGGAACATCCAGGATAATCATCATCATGCGGAAAAAAAACTCGTGGAGAATCTGAACGGTCCTTTTCAGGTTTTTCTAGTCCCTCAATTCTTTTGTACACTCAGTTTCTCATATATTTTTCATTATTTACTATGCGTGTGATTTCGCAAACTTTTATTCACATTCAAATGTTATAAATCGAACCCATGCAACAAACCGCATCAAGTGTGGTTTTGCCAAGAGTGAAATATTGCTCTTCGGTTTCAAACTAACACTTTCATTTGTCGACTGTACCCGAAGCTCGCGATTTATTGGTTGGACTCAATGGAATGAATATGATCATTAGCTGTTTTCAAACATCAATGAGAGGATGAATGCCGTACGATCATTAGGAATGGCAACAATCAATATGAGACATGTTACATATTGAAATAAATCACAGTTCATCAATCAAATAATCCAGATATTAGATCAATGTCACTAGAAATCTTTATTTCGCACTGAAAGTTCGTGTAGATGACAAATAAGGTACTCATTCAATTAGTTTCTGCATTGCTGAGAGGTGTACTTCGGACGGTTTCCCGCACAGACCACCGCGCACTTTGCCGACGTTCACTTTATTAACGACCCATGTTTAATCATTGTTGCGATCAAGCGAGGCGAAGCGATATCAACCGAAACAGCTGCGGTCCATGTTCGTGGATAAAACATATTTCCACATTCCAGCGGGTTCATACGGCACAGCCTGAGAACAAGTTGACTTTTGTTCACGACATCCCGCTCCGTCGAAGCTTTTTTTGAGTCAGTTCGAGCGCTAGAACGAACGTCAGCAGGCACAAAACAGGTGTGCTATATTGCGAGCTGTTATGAGCCGCTGGCAGCGATGTTTATTCTTCCCACCATCCACTTGTGACTTTGCTGGGAGGGAGGAAGTTCATAAATAATTTCCAATAATGCTAGAACTTCGGTAGCACTCGATTTGCGCTCCATAGAAAAATTTGCATTCCTTTATAGTTCACGGCCCGGTGAAAGGTCAATTCTGAACAAACCGAAAGGTGGTAGCAGCTCTTTTTGGCTCTGAATTGGAACGTTCCTTTATGAATGAATAACCTGGACCATATTGAAAATCGAATCAGATATTCAACCATACCGGGGCAAACATAAATTGAGATTAAAAGTGGAGCTTAAATAAACAGTCCCCGGTGTGCCCCAGGTTCGGCCAGCGACCAGTCAGCTGAGTGTGCCCATTTATGACCGCGCTGAGTTCGATAATAAATTAACTTGTTAATCAGTGTGTAATGGTTATTATAAATGTTATTGCCGGCTTACCAAAAATGGGACCGGGCAAGGCGCGGGCGGAAAGGTGTGTTGCACTCTGTGCCTTGCATCAGGCGACCAATCTTTAATGGGTATGGAAGCGTGAATTAACATTTTGTTCTCACTGGATGGTTATTTTTCCCCCTTGGGCAGAGATACTCAGCAGTGAGCCACAATCGCCTGGTGTTAATTGCTACCGTTAGACACTAAAGGAGTGGAATGACAACCTTTTTTATGGTATTCGCCGCTTTATGCTTTGAGACTGAAAATGATTTCCAACCTAGGGTTACATAATGCAAGCTTGCTTATGAAGCTTTTCACATTACCTTGAAATTGTAAACAATTTCGTATGACTGCAATCCACTAAAATGGTCAATTCAGTGCACGGTATATTACATCTGTCAACTCTTCTCTGTTTTTCAAAGTGTGAATTCGATTTTGAATGACAAAAATTCTGATCTCCCCCTCAGGCAGATATTGGGACTTTTACCTACTAATATTGAAACTTGCTCTCGTTCCCGTATGGGATAATTGATCGAGTAAAATTGGCCGACGGTCGCCAGGGCCTTAATCGGTGCCCGCCACGCGTCACACCGCTCCTTGTTATGCCTAATCCGCTTACGGTCGCCTCGAGTCGAGTGTGCGTTTAATTGATTAGCTGTTCCTTTGGCGCGCACCGGCTTTTCGGGTCCACTTGGGGCCGCGTTGGCATACCACGCAGAAATAGGAATCTCGCTCGCTCATTTCGAGAGGTTTAGGTAGCCATTAAAATATCCGACACAGTTCACATTCTTGCTTGTTTTTATGGTTCACAGTGGCTCTCTCTTGGTCGGAAATGGCAAAAACGACCTCTAGCAGCAGATCCCCCTCTCTATCCCGCGTCTGGATCTGCGCCGGACCGTGTGTACAAGACCTGTGATTAATTGTATCGTCCAGGTCCAACTTCTTACCGCGCGCTGAAGAATTCAACCCTAGCTGTTAGATGCTCCCGGAGGGATAATTAAATTGATTCCGGGGGAGGGGTTTGTGTGCTGGTTATCGTTCGCCCATGCGCTCTGTGAATTATAGGATGTATAAATGGTACTCGTTGGTGTAGGTGCCAGGAAAGTCCGAAAAAAATATAAACAACACTCAGCACACGTATTCGTTCTCGCATTAGTCACGTCGTCGTGCGGCTAAACGAAAGAAATAAATGAAATGAATGTGATTTGCATTCGCAAAGCCCCAGATCCCGGCGCGCAGCAGTTCAGGCAAATTCCGCTTCTGGGTTGGTCGGTAACTGGGTTCTATTGATGGGCGGCTTCGCTGCGCTTGAAACGTGTTCTGCTCTCAAGCGGCTGAAGGTTATGCAACCAGGGTCCCCCTCCGTAGACGAAAAGGCACTTTTGACTGGTGGTGGTGGGCTCGGCACCGATGCAGCCATCCTCTCCGGAGCATACGTGAATGGTGTGCCTGGGAAATGAACCTTGTGACCTATAAACTGTGGGGTGATTTGTCGTTTCTGCTGGTTTATGATTTATTGTGTGATTGTTTCGTGTTTCGTTCCAATGGTTTGACCTGGATGTGACGATTTGTGGTATGACCTTTTATTTAACTGTTACGAATCTTTAAAATGTTAATTTGTTCATGTGTGATTCTGTGTGTAGTGGCAGAGCCAACCTCCAATGGCAATCATTTAACGCTGTTATTTATTTCTTGCAGATCTACGTTGAGAGGCGGAACAAGTCCGAGCAAAATATGTCAACATGTAAAGAAGCATTTAAGCGGGAGGGAGCTCTACCCCTCGGCATTAAGCATTTTTCCGGCCGGAGAATGATCAGCCTATGTATGCTCTGTTTTACCACAGTGTGTAATTGCGATTATGTTCATGTAACAATATTTTGTGTGTGTGATTGCATTGTTACTAACAATATCTATAATGTGATTTGGTATGGATTTCTACGATGAAGTATATTAATATTACTAGAATGTCGGTTTTCCGAAATAAGTCGCATCTGTCAACAGTTGCACTCAATGCATAAATTCATCCACACACAAACTATAACTGTCGCCATACAGCAACCTTCACTCGACATTTATCAGATTTGGAAAATCATGCATACAGAAGACATAACGGATCGAAATTGTTATGATTGATCAACGAAAACTTCTCATAGTATGCAGTCAGAGTGGATCACAGCGCTGCCCATGTTTGTATAGGAGACGTAAACGACAAAATGATCAAAATGCACTTTCTCGCTGTTTCGCATTTTACACAATGTAATACGTTTACTCAACATGCAAACAAACATTTTTTGTTCCAAAACATTTGAGCAATTTTGAAAAAACGTTTCCGAAAAATCACTGTTTGTCCGTATAACAAACGTAGTTCCATACAGCTTTCAAATATCGTTCGAAAATCAACAATTATCAGTACTATGTGCTATAAGCTAAATCTACATTTGAATCACATTCTTTGTAGAGTCCAAACATGTATGTCACGATAGTGTCTTATCACTTAGTGTTTCCTAATAGATGAAGAAAACATTGAAACGCTGCTCATATAATTACTATTTTCTGTACACGATGAACAAAGAGAAGCAATTGTTTTTTAAATGTTATAATTACCTAAACTTCTGCATTTGAATCTTCAAGTACATAATGAAACAATCAGATCAGTAGTAAAATTGAAATAATATTGGTTCTTAGCATTATAACTCCTCGGATTCAACATTGAATTATTCCACATACTCAGCATTCACTCATACCGTTGGAGTAAGTCACTCCACCATCTTTATGCGATTGATCGTGATATCGGTAAGTCATGTTGCTAAGATTATGAACATTGCAGATTGCCTTTACAAATTCAATTAATTGAAATAAACACGAACTTGCTGTTCTTATCATATCCCAGAGTATTCTTCAGGAAAACAGTACTATCATAGACTCGCAACAAATCAAGAGCACCTTTTCCAGACATTTCACTAAATTTCTTCAAAACCTTTTTGATTCTATCCGATAACAACTCAAACTACCGACATAAATAGACGCAAGCGTTTTCCAAATGGAAAAAAAAATTGTTATAATCCAGCAAAACCACCTGGCCCTCTTTTTGCCTATAATATCCATCAACTGGACAGATCATTTCATCGGAAATTTGCATGGTTATGCTTGTAGGCCAAAAAACAACAAAAATGCGTTTTCCCTACACTTATGATGTTGTGGATTACGTCTCCTATGCAATCATGGGCAGAGCGATATCACACTATATCATGTGCAGACAGAGTGAACCATGTGTCAAACAGTTGTATGTTGAATTTGAACTATTTTCAAGCAACAAATTCAAACCAACAAAACTTTTTCTTGAAGCTACTAGGCACCTTGTCGAAATGTACTTGAACCCGTTTGCGTAGAAGGAACACACTTTGATTACATTAAAAAAATTGTAGGAGGTTGTGTCCAAGACACGACCGCATTGTTGACGTAGAACTATGCTGTAATGCAATTTAAGTCGCTTGTTTATAACTTCGGATATCATTTTATAATGCACAACGGTCCAGGAAGTCGGGACTTTATTCGCACCTTCTCCCGACTCATGTCCAATCACTGTTCGTTAGATGCACTACTCTTCCGTTTCAATCTTGCCAGCAGCAATCTCTGCGTTTGTGGCCAAGGTTATCACGACATCGAGCACGTTGTTTGGTCGTGCGAGGTGTATCTGGTCGCCAGATCGAATTTAGAAAACTCCCTTCGGGCCCGAGGAAGACAGCCCAATGTGCCGGTGAGAGATGTGTTGGCTCGGTTAGACCTTGATTACATGTCCCATATATATGTTTTCCTTAAAGCTATAGATCTTCGTGTGTGATTGTCCCTACATCCTTATACCCTCCTTTCCTTCCTTTGCGGGTAATTCGTCCCCTTGCTATAAATAGTAGAATAAGTTGAAATGTAAATAAACTATAGATATACGAATAGATTTAAGAATTGAGTGCTCATCAACATTGTTACAATTTCATTATATCCCATCCTTCTCCTAAAAATATGTCACCCTTCTAAACTCGAGTACACCGCGAGTAATCGGTTTTCCACCTTACTAACCATAGATGTAAGAAAATTGTTTATATATATATAGTTTTAAAAATATATTTAAGAATTCGGCTCCTTTAAACTTAAGTAACTGAGCCTGTAAAAATAAACGAATTAATAAAAAAATAAAAAAACAGTCCAGGAGATGCATATAAGTGGAAATTAGCATTTAGAGCTCGACAGTTATTCTCTAGACAAAAACTGTCTTCGACAAAGTGGTTACATATGATAGGGCGCTCATTTTCATGTTATCAAAAATAGGGTGACCAACATTTTCGATGAAATAAAAAATCTAACTTTCTTATCTCTATAGATAGAGGTAAACATACTTCGACAATGTTGTAGTTCCAGTTATTTGAGACATCTTTGTAGTACAAAGTTTTTTTTTCTATCTCTCGAAATAACCGATATAGTGCCTTTTTCCTAAGTTGCGTTGGGGTCACCATTAAAAAACTGTTTTTTTGCTCTAACTTTTATATTTCAAATTCTACATACAAACTGTCTTCGAAAGACTTTTAGAACATACTGATACAAATATTTTTCGATGCAGAACTTGTCAATATCTCAACTTCACTCAAAGTTATTGATATTTCTTCCCAAAAAATACGCTCTCTTCAATTGCTTGTCATTCTTTCTGGGGCAAAGTCTTCCGAAGACAGTTTGTATGTAGAATTTGAAATATAAAAGATAGAGCAAAAATACAGTTTTTTCAATGGTGACCCTAACGCAACTCAGAAAAAGGCGCTATATCGGTTATTTCAAGAGATAGAAAAAAACTTTATTCTACAAAGATGTCTCAAATAACTGGGACTACAACATTGTCAAACTATGTATATCTTATAGAGATAAGAAAGTTAGATTTTTTATTTCATCGAAAATGTTGGTCACCCTATTTTTGGCAACATGAAAATGAGCGCTCTATTATATGTAATAACTTTGTCGAAGACAGTTTTTGTCTGGAGAATAACTGTCGAGCTCTAAATGCTAATTTCCAATTAAATGCATCTCCTGGACCACTGTGTAATGCTGCGAAATTTTAGAAATAACTGTTAAGTAGAATGGTTTGATCGCCCTGAAATGGTTTTTTTATTGTCTTGTCCTCACAGAACAATACACTAGCTGATCGTATGTCGCAATTTGTCTCATTTGAATGCATTTAAAATTTACCTCTAACGCTATTCTGGTGGCGTTTTTCGAAATTGACATACACTCGGCTACAGTCGATTATATAATTGTTGCATCATTATTCCACATCTCATGACTAAATCAATCTATCTTTGGCACCACATGGAAACAAAAACAATGGCAATACTTGCAAGTATCAAATATCTTGCTACATGTTATTTAGTATTGCCACAGTACAAAAGAAACGCTTCTGTTAATATTACTGGCCTCGAAAAAAGTTGAATTACTTTCTCATTACTCTATGAGCCCTTCCTTCCGTTCTTGTACAATTAAAGACACTTTAAATATCATCAGTTCATTCGTCTCTAGGCTTCAAAAAGGCCCTTGGCGAAAACTCCCGTTGAATTACTCCTCCTCATTCACGCCTTGAGAAAGGCATTCAATTCGTTGCTCTTCGATAAGTTGCACGTTATTGACAGCTCTGTTCGGGAAAGTACGCAACTGGACAGAACAAATGTATGAGGAAATGAGAATGTTTCCAATTTTCATTAATTTAAACCATATACAGACTATGAGATTGTAATGTATAGCATATCAAACAAATCTTAGGGAATTTCCGGTTCGTTTGGTATGTAAATCTCCGAAATCCGTTCGCGGCAAAAATAGTTATTAACGTTAACTTTATTTCATAAAAACGTGACCTGTTTTCTGATTTGGCACCATTAATGAAAGACGTAGTTCTACGTCAAAAAATGTTCAACACATTAGCAAACTAGAAATTGAGGTTGACCAGGACGAGCACACTATTTAGAGAACTTTCAGTGATAGCCAACGACATGCATCGACAAATCTTGACTGAAGTGGACTTTCAAGCAGTGCTAATCTTACCGATTGTCTTCGTTGGACCGGTGGCGGCGACTTCGACTGCTTCTACGTGTGAGTCGTTTACGGATAGACACCGTCAATCGGACGAAAAAGCACGCGGCGAACTTTTGGTTGAACTTTTTATTTTAAACCTTATGAACTGGAACTTGAAATTATATTCGTTCGCTGAACGATTTGAACTGACTGCCAAGCAATAATCCCGAGTATAAATACACGAAATTCTTACCCAGCCTAAATCTATAAGGGAGACAAAGGATCTCCCTTTCCTATTCAGATAACCGGGACCGTTGGCTTATTTGCCTACTATTTGCTAGCATAAATTCTATCCGCTTATCTGTGCGGTTTCTATTCCTATCTGCCAGTGTGGGAATTTTTCTATTTCTTATCTTCCACTACGCCACCCGCGTAGGATCCCAAATAAACATTTTGGCTTATACGCCCTTTCTGTTCTCGGCCCTTCACACATTCCATACGATAAGGGACGAACCTAAACGCATCTGGCTTGGTGATTTTATTTTTCAAGTGCATAAATTTCCTATTCGCTTGTTTGCGCTTCAATAACATTTTGTTTATTGACCGGCCCTGCTATCTAAGCCGAATCCGTAAAAATCATTCTCACTAATATCTGCAAGAAATCCTACGTTGTTTCAATGTTCAATGCTATTAAATGTGAAGATCATTTGAAAAGCGACAATAATTTTTAGGTTGGAATAGCAGCAGAAGAAATTGTCAGTACAATGCATAGCGAAAGGGAGATCTTTTCAAAGTATATCTGTCGCAGTTTTCTCGTGGAGCTGGTTAAGCAAATGAGAAAAATATTCGATTTTGATGATTCGATGCTCAAGGCTGCATCAATGTTAAATCCCATAAACTTTTTCCAATTTGACAAGCATTAGCGTTTCCAGGATTCTACATTGGGAATGTAGAAAATGTAGAGAATTAATTCCGTTCTCCAAAAATCAAATTACTCCGTAAGGAAATCACAGTTTCAGAAAACAAGCATGTGCAGAGTTGGATGGCTAAAAAGAATTGACGGCTCGCTCGAATTTCGCCGAATGCCTTATTTGTAACGTTCTCACTATGACTCACTCCTCGGCCACTGTCGAGCGATTTTTTTCTGAACATAATCAGAACAAAAATGAGCTTTGAAATCGGATCAGCAACCATACGATGAACGCTATTTTGAGATCAAAAGATTTGATCAAACAACGTGGTGGCAACTCGAAAATTTGAATGTATGCAATTTAGATTCACAAAAACTATGTATAAGCATCATCAAACACTCGAATGACTTGCAAATGTAAACGTAGTATTTGTTATAAATAAATGAGTATTTTTTCATGCTAATAAATTAGTATTTTCTCAACTACAAATAATATCGATGGTACAGATTTTTGAAAAAAAAAAAAAGTACAGTTGAGAAATATTTTTAACCCCTCTGGTACAGATTAAAATGTGGCAACAATGCCTAAGTGCGATATGCACACTCCGTTCAGCGATATCACTCCGATGGAGCACACTGCCGTAGCGAAAGGGTTAACGTTCAAACTTTACATCCCAAATATAACGCTCTCGTTTTAGAAGTTTTGAACTTACACCCCAGTACAGACTCAAAATGATGTGATGCAAAAATACAGAGGCACTCTTCACCAGACGGCATGCAAATTGACGCAGTGCTCCCACCGAACAAAATCGCACCATTCTGTGCGGTATCTATCATTAATTCTTTCTTAGAATAGAGCGGAATGTGTGATATCAGCATTGAGAAAGACTGCTGTCTGATAGTTGGAGCGAGACAACTTGAATGATAATGATGTTTATGTTTTGTATCATAGAATGATAAAGATGATTATGTTTTGTCGGCTTTAGAATTCATCAGTTCATTCGCCTCTGGCCCTGAAAAAAACGTTTTGGGAAAATAAACTTACATTCGCAAGACATTGAGAAATATTATTGCGAAAGCCTCGCTGTCGTCTGGTCTGGATGACTGATGAATTGTGAATATTAGAATTTGGATTCGAGAATGGCTTGTTTATACTCAACGGATAGAATACGATGGAGCTTAGATTGCAATACTTTCTCTATCCACATTGTCCGTAGTATTGTTGTTTGGCTGAATTCGCATTTCGATCGACCAACATACGCTTGTGTCGTTAGTACTGATATTCAAATATTGTATGGAACAATTCTAAGATTTAGAGAGATCTACAAATTATTGAGATTACCTTTAAAAATGTTCTTGCTCATGCACCCAAGAATCGCCAAACACGCCAACAATCAATAACCGTTAGTCAACCTAGTTCATAAAAATCACCCCGATAGTTAACTTTCCAAACTCTAGCAACTCTAGCCTTCCGGAAAGTCAATCAATCAGCTCCGAGCGGGCATATCGAATCCAGCTCGCGGATTATCCAATCGTATTTGGTCACCTCCCGCGCACTCGTCGCGATTAGCTTTTACAGCACCGGCCGGTTGGCTCTCATATGCATGAGAAAATGTCAATTTCCTAACCGCGTGCGGGATCTGTGCAGCGCCGCCGCCGCCGCCGCTGATGATCGGGAAGAGCGAGAAGAGAAAAATCGTAGCGCCGTGGTCGTAAATATGAATGAATCCTGCAGCCTCGTATTAGCAGTGCACGGTAAAGCCACGATCCGGTGGAGTGGTTAGCCCCATTGGATGGTAACAAGCTCTTCCCCAATGACAGCGCGGCGCAGGTCTCTGACGGGGAGTTCAACCGCGAGAGATCGTGAGTAATAAAATTGTATCAATTTCTTAAGTTCATTAGGAGCGCAAGCAAAGGCCGCGGCCGCGGGTGTATTCTGGCGCGAGATAGAGAGAGCGTTTTGACTAATTTTTCAAATAAATTTTTGCGCCTTTCTTCGTTGTTATTGTGATCGTTCGGTAGCGTGAGACCGGCACAGAAGCTTGACTTCTGTTGTTGTCAATTCACTTATTTCGTTTCCATGAAACATGGTTCGCTTGGTCAACAGATTCGGTGGCAATCTGGGAATCTTAGCTGTGCTTATAGGAAATTGATAGTAGCGGCTACCGCGATTGGTGGTACATGGAAGTGAATTATTAAATGCTGTCAGACTGATCGAATCTTCAAAGACGCTGTGCCGAACGGTTCAGAGGTTCATCGTTTAATAGTTGATGTCATTCGGTGCTATGGCGCAACGAAATGATAGATTACAAAGTAAAGGTCCATTTTTGGTGCGATGAAATGAAGTGTGGTAATGTTCCCGCTATTGCTCGAAGTGTAATTTATCATTACATTTTCCCACGGAACAATTTGCCCATATAAAATTCGATATCTAGCTACTTGTGGGGGGAACATAATCGGAATCCGACAACGCGGAAAATGAAAATCTCTGAGATCACCAATTATCCCGAGTGCGACGAACTCGCGTGAGGTAATCTGCCAGAATGACCATCGCGGTGTTACCCCCGCAAATCAAGTTACACGTCCTACTAAAATGCCATCACATTGTGGGTCGTGTTCTACGCCAGACTATATGACAACAATCTTGGCATCGAGCAAGCGCGGATCATCACCGCAAAACAACGCCAATCCCCCGGTCATTAGCTGCATCGTGCGGCACAATGATTTGTTGATTTTTATTAAATGGCGTGTATTTCAAAACAATCCTCCACATAAGGTATGATACAAATCAGAGGATGGAGCTTTCAACACGCCTGCCACCGCTAATGGTAGCTGTAAATACAAGCACCAGAATACTCTACTAAGCACGCAAACGAGTTAGGGATAGACGATTTGCGGAACGGAAGAAGGAGGAAAACAGAACTAATTGGTTGAGGCCAGCGTTAGATAATAGAATTAAAATGCACTGAGGAAGCGAACTAAAAAAACAGAAAGAATGAACTTAGCTCACACAAAGGTTCCAGTCGGTCAATACGCCGGAGGTGTGTGGAGGTGGCAAATAAACAAACAGTCCGAAAGTGAATCCCTGACCGGAGATCACGACTGCGGCTGTAATTGTTTAGATGGGCTTATCCGGATGAGCGAGCCGTTATTCTTGCGGTCCAACGGTCCAAGAAGTCTGTTGGCGAGGCGGAAGTTTAATTCATTTAAGATTGTGTGACTACCAGTGGGTGTGGCATTAAAATGGTTGAATTACTGCTTCTCGCCTAATTGTCGTATCTCTGGCTGGCAATCTACCTTTCGTCAAAACAATTAATACTGTTACCCAGCAAGAGTGGGAACACTTGCAGAGTGCAATGAGAGGACCAGCAGTGATGTTAGCTTGGGAAGATCTCGGGTAAAAATAAATCGACGAGAATATGGGCGCTACTCCGAAAACTTGGTGTCCCGGAAGGGATGCCTTTCCGTCGGGGTAAATTTGTCGCTCAACGATTTAGGAAACTAGTGACATTGTGAGCGAAACATCAGTTCTTCGTTTGCACGGTTCTTACAGCCATCTGAAATTTCTTCCGTCCGTTTCTCTAAACACTTGCGGATGCTCATATATCATATGTCCGGGAGACCTATGTGCACGGATATGGTGTTGCATTCGATTTGATAGTTCCTCAATTAGAAAACGAGGCACAAATGCAATGATATCTCACATCAACCCGATTCAGCATCCCAAACGAGTTATGAAGTAATCTGCTTGGTTTTTTCCGACACAGATTGACTGATCCATTGGAAAAGAGGCTCTAGTTTAATTTAATTTGATGGTGTGTGATTAAGGCGATTCATTTGCAGCATGCGTCATTCCATTCTAGACGTTTTCTCGTTTCTTCGATCCCCCGGAAAATGATGGATGCAAGACGATTATGAGCTTACACTCTCATCATGTTGGAAGTACTCATATAAAACGTTATATACTCTCTACAAAAGAAAATAGAAGAGGAAAGTGTGACATTGAGATTTTATATGCGAATTTTTAAACGGTCTAATTTCGTTAAAACTTTTCAAAAAAAGTAAAATATACTACATTCTGTGTTGTTCTATTTTCGAAAATATCGTGTGCACAGATTTTATCTTGATGCGTGTACGCGTAGAGGACAAACACATCGCCAAATTAGCCAATAACCATGTCAATATCATTTCCTCTTAGCATTATTAATTAGCCTTCATTAGAAGATTAGAAAGATTGAGAAGAAATAAATCTATGTTCGACAATTGATTAAAATCATTGTGGGAGTCAGGATTAGCTTTGAAGAAAGATGACCTAAGGTGGTCGAGAAAATTTGGATCAAGATAAAAAACCTCTTCCGATTGGTTCGTTTGGCTGTGACTTTCAACTGGAGCCCTTACGTTGTTTTGCATTTTCACTAGTGGAACTACAATTCAACTTTTCGAGGATGATTTTGACGTGGGACTACGTCCAACAGGAATATATAGTAGGATAAAATGTAAACCTAAATACTGAACACGTAGGAAAAAATTATTACCTACTTAATTTCTAACAATTAAAAATTTGTAATTTTTAGAAATTAAGTAGGTTAAGAACATAAATAAATTAGTTTATATAAATAAATATCTGTAGGCTTAAATTAGAATGTAAAGTGTTAGAAAATAAGTTAGCTATAATCACAAGCACACACATATACACACCAAGTACACAAACCTGGAGTAGAGAGAAACACCATAAAGCCACAATGTCTCTAATGAATATGTGGTTGTTTCGAGAAGCAACATACGGCTTAAGAATTTGGGGAAAAGAAAAGCACTGCTGGGTCCATAATAAAAAGCTCTTTATCCAAGGCACAATAGACATACAAAAGTGTCCATACTTTCCAAATTTGAATTGAAAATTTAAATCACTTTGGAACTGCAGTTTGAACCGAGCGGACCGAGAATTCAGGTATAGAGCTTCTTGGGATAATAGAGCTAGACCCAGTGGTAAATTATGCTTTCCTTCCCCATACAGGACCCAATAGTATCCGCAAAAAAATTGGCACAGCAAAAAGTGGTGTCGTCGATAAGCCAGGAGTCGACGAAAAACATAAACTCGATCAACTTGAGTCGTCAACGCGCTAGAGGCTCGCAGCTCTGCTACCGAGCTGACTACGTCAGTCGCCCACATCGTCAAAAGGATCGGCCGGCCCCGGAAAGGACACACTTTACACTCACTTTGCGGTTATATCATGTATAACCCACCCAATTTTTCTTAAATAAAAATATTAACACGTTGATCCCCGAATTGTTCTTGCTACGCCTTCCATCCTACTCGCATTAAGAACATTTGCACAATATCAGTGTCGGTTCCCGCTCACAAAGATATTTACTGTGTAAGAAGAAAATAGTCAGGAATTCGACTAGAAAGTAGTGACATATCGTAAAACATCCGAAAACAAACTTTTTTTTTTCTATTTCCTTATTTGTAACTGTCAATCCCAGTGATTTGAATTTTTATAACGAAAAGCTCAACATCAGTCGCTGGAACCCGAGACGGTGTTAACCCATTTTAGGCAAAGCGTTCGAAAAATCGAACAGCAACTTTGATAATTTTTCATGTCTTTGCAAAGCTACCATATGGTAAAGTTTTTGCATCAAAAGATAGCTTTATATATTAGCTACCACTTACTATCAAGTTCACTCAGTTTTGTTTAACTTTATTGGGCAATAAATTCGATTTAAAGCAAGTATGTTTGGAACGTGTGTTTAATTTCAACTAAAAAACCCAATAAAATACAAAATTATGTGAACTTTTCTAATGTATTACTTTTATGAAAGAACATACATTGCAATATGGGGCAAAAATCGTTCGATTGAGCCTCATACAGGAAAATAAAACCGGAAAAATTGAGTGTTCGAAAAATCGAACGTTGGCCATAACGAACATTTATTTCTGATGAATTAACACCAACATATCTAACCTCTGCAGCGCGTTTTGGTTCATTTACTTTGGAAGACGGAAGTTTTTTCATTTGTTTTTGCATTCTCATTTGTGAATGTTTGCAAATATCAGTTAATTCAGTAAATATTATTGAAAATCTGTATGATTTTTTGTCCGTAATAACCTTAGGTAATGGTGGCCCGTAGAATTTCGTGTGTAGAGAAGTTGGAGGAAATGATCAGTACGTATAACGAGGATTTTAATGAGATTGCTGGTGTGAATATTCTTTCGCCGTACCAAATAATAACCACCCAATCCTCGATTCCATTGTTTTTTCGCATCATTTTGGTACTTTGCAGGTATTGGAAAATGTTTTTTTTTTGGGAAATGGATACTTAGAAAGAAATAATTCTGAAGCATAAACATTTGTCCACGGCCAACAATAAAAACAACAGTATATGCCTGCCAGTAATAAGTTGAAATTACATCAAATAAGAAATGTCACATCTCATCTTAAGTGGATTAACTTAGGTTTATACTTAGAGACCTCTATCCTCATGTGCTTGTTCGTTCGTGAATATAAAATTGATGCATTTGTGAATACCGTATATTTGCTAATTGAACTGATTTTCAGTTCGCGGTATGTTTATGCTTGGAGAAAAAAGTGCGAGTTTGGGCCAATGTTCGATTTTTCGAACAGTCATTTCCCAGAAAATGGGAAATGGGAAAAAAATAATTGTTGAACATTGGGGTTTCTTTACCATTAATAATCCAAAATACACCAATGGCTTTCGTCAGAAAAATAATTTTTACAGCTTGGTCGTTAATGGGTTAAAGACGCGTGATGCATTTCTAATAACGAGTTACAACTAAGAATCTGTACAAGTTTTATTTAATTTCACAAAAGTAAGCTCTTCTATGTAGTTTACACATATTATTTTTTTAAGGAAAAAGTCAATGAACTTCAATACACGGACTATTATCAGTAGCCCGTCGTAGTTTTGTCAGGACACCTTAAGGCACTTCCGGATGCGACGGATCGACTACTTCACATGTTGGACCTCTCAATCATGTTTATACACTAAGGCTTTGAATGCTCCAATTGGCTCTTTAGACACAATGTTTTTGTTTTTATACATCAGGAACCCCAATGTATCAGCATAATGAAAAATGTCCGGCCTAATATACTCAATCACCATTTTTTTAGATTTTATATATACAAAAAGAACTCAAAATTTGTCACCTAGAATGAATGAACTTTCCCTCGAGTTGTTGCACTTCCACCGACATTACAATTCCACTTACCTTATCTCACCTTATCTTACCCTAAGACCAATACTTATCGAAACAGATCAAATTGCTAGACTTACTAGCCTAAATCGCATGATTTTTATAATTTGTTTATTGTCGTACTCAAAATAAATACATAAAAAATTAACCTTTCATTATTTCTAAGTGCAAAACAAAAACTAGATGTCATTATTTTCATTATTATCATTATTTTCTTCAGAAAAATATTTACCTTCGCCTATCTACTATCTATCAGAATTTTGTGCTATAACAGCCATTCCGTACCAAACCGATATAGTGGCTTCCAGATTTTCATGAAAAGTGGTAGTTTCGTTCTGTAACGAAAAGTATTAGACCCGTTTTTTTTAATTTTTCCCATGCCCATTTCCACTTTAGGGTCCGTAAAATCAACTTTTTTGCCTTTTTTTTTTCCAAAATAACATTTTTCAAAAAATCATAACATCTGAACCACATTGCCGATTTAGATGAACGATACATCAAATTGAAGCCAATTGATTATCTAGAGCTATGCGGCTATAATCCAATTTCTTCCCAAGTGCGATATTTAATGACTAGTTTTAAAAAAGACTAGCTCTTTGGCTCTAATTTGATATGTCAATCATCTTAATCGGTCCAGTAGTTCAAAAGTGATTTTTTTTCAAACCCAATGAAAAAACAAGATAAAATACGGATCTAATATTTTGTGAAAAGGAACAAAACTACCGCTTTTCACGAAAATCTGAGAGCCAATATGTCGGTTTCGTATGGAATGGCTGATAACTTTTATTCCGGATAGCTTCCGTAATAGACAAGTTTTAGAAAACTTGCCACATTTTTTTTTATCGGAGGACTGGGCTTGCCATTGCACAACATGAATGTTATGATCCTGGAACCACTTCTTTACAGTACGTGCTATATGACTTGGGTAATTATTCTGCATTAAATTTGATTTTAGTGGCATTTCCTATTTCACATTCCACAATCTCAGTATAAAGCTACTAATCCGTTATCTTATTATTTTATCGTTATCTTATATCTGGAAATTGAACCAACTCAGTACTATAAAAAATATACCCGGAACATAATATTTGTCCACCATTGAACCGAATATTACGTATTTTCTTTTAATCTTCGGGGCCAATCCACCCGAGATAATTTTTCATAAAATTTACTCATGCTCGAACATACTTCTATGTAAGCATCGGAACAATACATTTTGAACAATACGTGTCTAAACTATCTTTTTATTCTTATCTTTTTTATATTTCCTTCCGCTTACCCCCATCTGGAGTAGGGCATTATTTTTTATGAAAAACAAAAAAAACATACACACACACACACTCAAACAAGAGGGATTCTAAGGGGGGGAACGGGAACTAGCATATGAGGAACGTTGTTCTGATCGCAGTGAAAAACAATTTTTTTTGAGGGTCTTCGTAGCCACATTGCTTGCGCGTTCGCTTAGTAAGCGATCGATCGTTAGTTCAAAAACTCAGCGCCCTCAATTTGACCATCTTTGTATTGTTACAGAATAACTACGTCCACGCAACAATCATCAGCGATGGAGATCGATCCACGGTCGAAATAAGATCGATTCATCCATACAACTGCCTGCTCTGCAAGACATATCGGGCTGCTGTTCTATAAATAACTCAACAATGATCAATCAACTGTCTCCGCTGTCCGGTGGTCGAACAGGATAATGGAAGAACAGAAAGAATACTCTTACGCCTAAATGGCTACTGTGTAAATGTACCATATGCAATGGTATAGAAGGAATTCTCTTACGTCGAAAAATGGCAACTGTGTAATGTGCTATTTATAGATACGAGAAAAACATGTGACATGTACACGATTAAAATCCGGCTCTGTTACAGCAAAAAGCTTTTTAAAGGGACCAAACAACATTTAACTTTGAGCGAGATTAGGTTGAACATATTATCACGATAAGTACGGAAAGATTTACAATGAACTGGCAATTGTAAGGAGAGGAAGAGTTAAAGAATTATTACTGGAATTGTTGTGATTGTTCACTGTTCGAATTATACATAAGTTTATAGTACAATTTAGATGGTTTTTTTTAAGAGAACAGAGCGTGTGGATTCGTCGGATTTCCGACGGTAATGTATTAAATCGAGACGGTCCATAGAAAAGAATGAGATGTAGGCCTACATTAGTCGTTACTCGACTTCGTACTAAATTCTGGGCTTGTCGTGTTCTATGTCGGTGGTTTGATGTAGGTATTGTTAGATTATGGTGTGATTGATTGTCATTTATAACACTGTGTAGAACGTTGACCAGAAACGTTCATAATTGCCCAACAGATGAGGTGTTGTGTTCCGTCAGAACAACGCAAGGCCACATAACTTCGGGAGGTTGATTGGGATGTTTTAATGCATCCATCATATAGTCCGGACCTGGCACCAAGTGATTGCCATCTTTTTTGTAGAACTACGTCTTTCATTAAGGGTGCCAAATCAGAAAACAGTTCACGTTTTTGTGAAATAAAGTTAACGTTAATAACTATTTTTCCGCGAACGGATTTTAGCGATTTCCATACCAATCGAATCGGGAATTCCCTAAGATTTGTTTGATATGCTAGACATTATAATCCCATAGTCTGTATATGGTTTAAATTAATCAAAATTGAAAGCATTCCCATTTTCTCATACATTTGTTTTGTCCATTTGTGTGCTTTCCCGAACAGAGCTGTCAATAACGAGCAACTTATCGAGGAGCAACGTAGGGGAAATCGTAAGAGTCTCCGTGAACAAAGGAAAAGAAGAAGAATGAAGGGGAATATTTGCCTAGAGTATAAACAGTGGATCTCGCTGAGGCAAACTTTTCAATCTTTGTATAGACACCGACTGGACAACATCGTTGCTGGGCGAGCTGGACGGCGAGGGATCGAATGCCTTACTCAAGGCAATGGGGGTGGAGGAGTAATATGATGGATAAAGTAAAGTTTTCAAAGGGCATTTTTGAAGGTTACAGACGAATGAACTGAAGAAGTTTGGAGTATCAAGCAAGGAAGGAAGGCAAACTTTCAGTATCGTTCTGTATTCAAAGCAGTGAATATCGTTTTCAAATGTTTTTCTACCCATTCTCAACTCACGGTTGTCATCAACTGTTTTAGTTCACAAACACGGTCAACATCAAATAACTTCTATACACTTTATTTCTCATTTTCTTGGTACCAAAGACACGATACTCTTTATATTAAATTATCTGAAGAAAACTCAACACGACTTATCGCGTGGCGTGAGTCTCTAGAACTGCCTTAACACTGGTTACTAAAGTCCTAAGCTAGTAGTTACAACAATTTGTGTAGAGTTTCACTGGGAGGAGCCAAGTTGATTTCAAAGGGGAATAGCCAATCAATCGAATGCAGTGTTCGATGTGAATGGGGTCAAGAAATAATAATGCTTACTGCACTCGTAAGCGCGCATATCGATTTCATGGGAAATCGTAAAGTGTCACGACGACTTTGTATATGGTCGCGTATTTCATCAGAATAGAACTAGGTTTGTTTTGGCTACTGGTTTATTGCCTTTAGCTGCGCGCGATATGATGTAAGAGTACATTCATATCGTCAGCGCACGTTGGCTTGTTTCTATGAATGAATGTGGGGAAAAGCAATTAACTAAATAATGCAGTTGTGCTTGAGGGATGTTTCATGGGAATTGTAAATCGAAGTGACTACGCATGAGTCATTTATTAAGAAACAATCAACTGCTTATGAGGATGGGTTTTGGGGATGGATTTAAAAAATGGGTTATGGAATGATATATGGCCTATGAAATATGGGATTTGAAATGAGATTTGGAAATGGGATTTGAAATCATACTACACCATCCCTCTTCGGGAGAATGATGTAATAAAATGAAATCATTCTTAGTATTCTGGTTTTCAAATAATTGTTCCTTGGCTTCTCTCAATGTTACAAAGTTTGATACATATAGTTTTTATTTCATTGATATAAATTTTATTCGAAAGTTCATGTGAATATTTTTAAATATATATATTGGATTTGTAAGATACTTAATAAATAATGTAATTTTAAACAGTTACCAAGATATTAAGGATAATTAAAAGTTTAACTAACTACTATACTCTTGTAATTGAAATATTTTTGAAATTATAGGGAAAAAAAAAAATTTTTTTTTTTGTGTTAAAAAAAATTCGTTTGGAATGGAATACAAATTGTTTGTCATATTTCTTGTTTATGTTTTTATTAATCTATTTTTGTGTACAACTTTTTCATGGTTTGTTCTAGGGTTTAAAATTTTACAATTAGGATCTAATAGTTCCTGCACTATGTATGGTCCATCGTAGAAAGGATCTAATTTCCTTCTGTTTTCTATTTTCAAATAAACTTTATCGTTTATATTTAAATGAATTGGGTTACAATTGTTTTCAGTATTGGTTGCTCTTTGAACTTTCTGATTTATTAACTTATCTCTTGCAATTTCGTTAGAACGTTGTATTTTAAATTTCAATTCTTTGCTATATTGTTCAAAATTATATATTGGTTCTGTTCCATTTTTGAATAATTCCTGTGGTAGTTTAGCTTTATTTCCAAAAACGAGTTCATGTGGTGTAAAACCATGGTCTGAATGTGGGGTTGTATTATAGTTGAAAGCATAGAATTTTAACCATTCATCCCAATCAGTTTGATGTTCATTAACGAAAGATCTCAGGTATTCATTTAAACACCTGTGATTTCTCTCTAACGATCCAATCGTCTGAGGGTGATAAGCTGTACTGAATTTTTGTTCGATTTTAAGCATTTTACAGATCTGCTCAAAGACTTCGTTATTATACTCAGTTCCTTGATCAGAACGTAAAGTTAGAAATGTTCCATAAGTCAAAATAAAATTGTCTACTAATGCTTTAGCAATTACATTAGCTTCTTTTGTGGGCACAGGAATCAATACGACATATTTTGTCAAGTCGCATTGGACACTAACTGCATATCTATTGTTGTTGTGACTTCTAGGTAAAGGTCCAACTGTGTCTATGGAAATAATTTCGAATGGATAAGATGAAGTTGTAGTTACTACTTGTTTTTCCTTGGTATGCTTTATGATTTTGTTTCGTTTGCATAATTCACAGGCCTTAATGAATTCTGCAATCGATCTTTTCATATTGCTCCAATTGTACACCTCTCTTATTTGAAGGTATAATCTATGTTGTCCGATATGTCCTCCAGTAGGGGTATTATGATAATTGTATAATACTTTTTGAATATTTTCCCTTTTTGTTAAAAATGTTGGTGGATTGTAAATAATAATTTCTATTAAATACACTCGTGCATTTGCTAACGTTTTAAAGTTTTCAATTGATAGCATTTTAAAAATTTCATCTTTAGTTGAGAGCGCTAATTTATTTTGGTTCATTTTAATCATTGATTCTTCCACTTTTAGAAGTGCAGATTCTAATGTCTGACTCCCATTTAAAATTCTTTGATGCACTTGCGCAATAATTTTATTGTTTTTCTTTAATATAAATTTTATTTCATTTTTGTCAACTTTTGTTTCAAGTTTAATTAATTTGTTGGTTTCTGATGGATTATTTGTCATGTACGTAGAGAAGTGATCAAGTTCTCTTGGTACAGAAATCTCTTTATCTGTTGATGTTACTATTCTGTCATCATTTTTTATGTTACGAGTCATTGCTCTCGTGCTTACTCCTAATATGTTTAAATTTTTTAGTTCGTCAGAAGTTGTTATTATTCTCGACAAAGCATCTGCTCCTACATTCGATTTTCCTGATATATATTCAATTGAAAAATCATATTCTTCTAAATCAAGACGCATTCTGGTTAATTTTGATGTTGGATTTTTCATTCCGAACAGATAAACTAATGGTCTATGGTCTGTTTGTACTAAAAATTTTCTACCGTATAGGTAAGGTTTGAAATAATTAATAGCCCAATGTATGGCTGTTAATTCCTTCAGAATAACTGGTTTATTTTTCTCGCCAGGTGTAAAAGTTTTACTTGCAAATGCTATTGGTAAATTTCCGTTTAGTGTTTGTTGTGACAATACAGCTCCACAGCCAATGTCTGAAGCATCTGTTGTTAATATAAATTGCTTCGTAAAATCTGGATATTGGAGTAATCTAGGTGACATTAATGAATTTCGTAATATGTTGAATGCGTTTTGGCAATTATCTGTCCATCTGAATTTTGAATCCTTTTTTAGAAGTTGGTTAAGTGGATTTGCAATCAATGCAAAATTTGGTACAAATTTTCGATAGTAATTACAAAATGCAACGAATCTTCTGACTTCATCTGCATTTTTTGGGATTGGGTAATTTTGAATTACTGAAAATTTAGAATCATCTGGTAACATGCCATGCTCTGTTATTTTATGACCTAGAAAGGTAACTTCAGTGCTAAAAAATTTGCATTTCTGAGCATTAAGTTTCAAATTATAAAATCTTAATCGTTCAAAAACTTGAGTCAAATTTGAAATATGATGATTAACTGAACATCCCGTGACGATAATATCGTCAATATAAATAAAGGATATTTCTGGAGTTAAACCAGCCATTGCAATGGTCATCATGCGTTGAAAACTGTTTGGGCTTATATTTAATCCAAACGGTAATCTCGTAAACTGATAATGTCCATTTTGTGTTGAAAATGCTGTAAATTTTCTAGACTCATTGTCCAAAGGTATTTGATGAAAACCTGACATGAGATCTAAAGTTGAAAAATATTTTGCTCTTCCAAGTTGGTCTAAAATATCATCAATTCTTGGTAGAGGAAATTTGTCTGCTAAAATTTTCTTGTTCAGTTGTCTGAAATCGACAACTAAACGCCATTTCTTGTCATTGTCACAAGATTTTTTTGGTACAAGAAGAATTGGTGAATTATATGGTGAAACCGAGGGTTCGATTATATTACTCTCTAACATTTTATTCACTTGTCTATTTATTTCATTATGTTGAGCATGAATCGTCTTGTAATTAGGAATATATACAGGTACTTTGTCGTTAAGAACAATATTCTGTGAATAGAAATTGTTTCTAGTCACATCCTCCTCTGGGAGACAAAATATATCTTGATATCTAGCAATTAAATTTTTAAACTTGTCTTTAGCATATATGGGGATTTTTTCTGTATCTATGATTTTAAAAATTTCATCGAATCTCTTATTATTTTTGTTATTACTATTAAGTATTGTATAATTATTTAAAATACTTAATGTAGGTTTAAATTCTGAATAGTGTATATACAAAGGTTTGTTTGTGGTATTTACAAATTTTACATAGGGTTTTGCTGGTGAAATTATAGTATTTCCACAGAAAACTCCTGGATAAATTTCTTCCGAATGAACTACCATATCTTCTATAATATTTAAATATGGTATCCTTCTAACTACTTCACTACGGCTTGGTAACATGAAGCCTTCTTTTAGATTATCTTCTATTGGTATTGAAATCTGTACATTAGCTATATTAAAGGTAAGTAGCCAATATTCATAGTCTATTAAACACTTATAATTTATTAAAAAATCCCTTCCTAGTATACCGTCTGCTTGTATTGGTAGGTCTGCGGTAACTAGATGAAAATCATGATTTAAAGTTAAAGTATTATTAAAACACATAGCTGTATTTGTTATACCTAAAGTTTCTACACTGTTTTCCGTAATTCCGGTTAATTTAATTTTATTGTTACTATTTACAGGTTGAGTTGGGAGAATATTTCGTGCTTTAAACAACGAAATATCTGCACCGGTGTCAATGATTAGGTTGCATACTTTATTTCCAGTCATGTGCACTTTGACCTGAATAAAGTTTGATGCATTTAAATTTATTGTCAAAATCGGTGAGTCTGACCGTAACAATTGTCCAGTTAGTCGACATCTGCGTTCAATTGTTACTGGTTGACTAAAAAATAATCAGAATTGTAATTTCCTGATTGCGTCGTTTGATTGTTGGGGTTAGGTACTGTATTGTTGTTATTGAATGGTACCAAAGCTTGGCAATTATTATCCGATTCAATTTGTGGATAAAATTGATTATTGTTAGTATGTGCGTTCCGTCGAGGAATATTTTGATGATTTACAGCGTACATCCTAGCTGGAATGTTATTTCTATTGTAAGTTCCGTTAGGATTTCTATTGTTATTCTGGTAGAAATTTCTTTGAGTAGGATATTGTTGTGACCCTTGGTTGAAATTTCTGTTAATGGGATATTGTTGCCAATTCCGATTGAAATTTCTGTTGTTATTTGGGTATCTATTCTGATATCCGCATTGAGAATAATTTCTCTGGTTGAATCGATCGGTCATCATTGAATTTCTATGGTTAATATTGTGGTTTAAGTACTTGTTATTATTCTGTCCAGAATTGTTTGGTTGCCTGTTTTTTATCGAATGCAGTACTACTGCATTTGTGTCTCTATTTCCCGTCTTCTCGTTCTCCACCATGACATTGATGGCTTCTTGGAGATTATCAAATTTTCCAATTCTTAACATCATTTTCGTTTCTTTATTTGATGTCTCGTCGATAAGTGTTTGGATTGCTGCCTTTTGAGACATTTTCCTCGCTACATTGTCAGGAATTTGTTCTCTAATATAAGTGTCTTTCAATTTGTCTGCTAAAACATCGAGTTGTTTAATAAAATTCTCGATTTCATTGGCGTTTTTCAATTTTAAATTTTTCAAATTAGCTAATGCTAAATCTGAATTTCCTTTTTCTTCACAATTTGACTTTATCTTGGTTGTGATCTCGTCGTATTCGATGGGAGTTGTGGAGAATAAGTTTCTTGCTTTTCCACTCAACTTTGTCAATATTACTTGAATCGCTGCAGCTTTATTTACATCTGGTACTATTGTACTAGTCAGATTAACTGCATCAATAAAGGATTTTACTCCACCTGGACTTCCATCATAGGTGGGTATAAGTGTTGCTAGTTCAGCAGCTGTCTTAATACTTAACGCCATTATCTTTTTGTTGTTTGCTCTTAGATACCAAACTACAATTTTTGCTAGTATTTTGAGCTTAAATTTTCTCTTGACCAGATTTATTTCACTGCGCACTCTTAACAATGAGTCTTCAGTGTCTGGTTTCAAATATTGGAGTAAGCCAGGAGGTTTTTCGCTTGTTTCCGGCTCACTGTCATATTCTCGTTGTATAACTTGAGAATTGTCAAGTAATTTTATACACTTTTGGTATATTACCTTCAATGCTCCGTAGGTTTCTACTTCTTCATTCCACTTAGATGCATTGATTCTGAATTCGAATGTTTTTAAAACTATTCTATATTCCTCCAAGTTTTCTTGTATTTGCTGTCTTTTTATTTCAATATTTTGTAAGGTCCTAGGTCGAAGTTTATTTTTGGTTAGGTTTTGAAATTCTTTCTTTAAATGGAATTCGATTTCTCTAAGTCGATCCATTGAAGAGAACTTGTTCGTTTAATTTGTACACCCTACTTCTCATTTTGTTGGTGTAATCTCTTGCCAGTTTCATAATCTATCCAGGTAATTGGATCATCTCCAGGCAATTCACGTATTCGAGTTAACAATTCTTCCCAAGAATTGAATACTTCGCTCGTTTGTAATGGAGCAAATGGTCCCGTTCCTTTACCTTTTCCTACTTCATCTAGGAATTCTAGAAATTCTTTGAGCTCGACTTCCGAAATCATTTTGTATGTTATTTGTATTTAATTATTGATGAGAAAAAGATTAAATTTATTTTTAAATAGGAGGAGAGAGGAAGAGAAAAAAAAAAAAATGTATATACGCATATGTGTTTTTATGCTATCTCCTGTAGACCAGCGATAGTTCGAGCGGCTCTCAAAGCTTCTGTCCGCGTACAATTTTTATACAGTTTGTAAACTTTGTTTAATGCAAGCAATAGTGTGATGATTAAAATCACACACAATATAACTTCATTAGTTTCATGGAATCGAGAATGCTGCTCAAGGTAATTTAGAACTGTGACCTGTGGATCTCCAGTATTCGTTACCTTTTTAGAGCTAAACAATCCCATGTTAGTTCATATTCGAATTCCTTAAAGTTTCATTATTATTCGTGTTACATTCGTGATTCATTAATTTATTTCATTAATTTATTTCATTAATTCTTTGATGATATTTGAATGATAAAAATTATTTAATTGTATAATATCTACTTGCATTTCATTTATTTAGTCTTCTTTTTTTTTTCAAATAACTCACTCTTGTTTCATCATATCATTTTGATTAAAAAAAAATTTCTGAAGTGAACTTTCATCGTATATAATCTACAGACGTAATCGATAAAAAAAACAGATTTAATCATTTACTTGAAAACTTCCTTTGGACCACCGTCTAGGTTGATTTGCTGCTCATCTGTTTGCTGCTCACGCTGCTGCTGCTAGTTGATGGCCTTCGCCGGGAATTTTCTTCTGCGCCTCTTTTGGTTTTCTATCTACCCGCCTGCCAGTTCCTTACTGCTGGCAGTGGTCTCGCCTTCCAAGGAGCACTTGCGAGCCAACTCTTAGGCAGCTTTTTTCCATGTTCATTGCACAGGTCGTTGTTCACTGGACACTTCGGTAATTGTTGTTACAGTCCGTTATCTGACTTTTTTTTTTTTTTACATGGCCCTTTCGCACTGCGATACAGTTAGTCTTTCTTCTGGCACTGTTTCTCTCACTACTCAGTTAGCTGCTTTTTTTTCTGGCACCGTTTCGCACTGCGATAAAAAAGTTCTGAAGTGATAATCAGTAATGTCCATGCTTTGTTCACTCCAATTTTTGGGTTCACATTTACTATCACAGTTTAGTACATTGTTGTGATACGGCTGGTTGGTTTTGCACACACTTTTTCTTGCTTTGTTTCACTCAGCCACACCAAGAATTTCGATTACTAATTCTTATCAGCGAACTTCATTTCATTCTTGCACCGCAGTACTCTTGCTCACTTTCATCCTCAATAATATTGCACTGGATCTCCTGGAATTCATCGCTTTTCCTGTGGCTCGTTTTACGTGTCGAGCACTATCATATCGCACTCGCATCCGAAGATTGCATGAATTCTTTTTAAAACACGGTCGCCATCAAATGTTTTTCTACCCATTCTCAACTCACGGTTGTCATCAACTGTTTTAGTTCACAAACACGGTCAACATCAAATAACTTCTATACACTTTATTTCTCATTTTCTTGGTACCAAAGACACGATACTCTTTATATTAAATTATCTGAAGAAAACTCAACACGACTTATCGCGTGGCGTGAGTCTCTAGAACTGCCTTAACACTGGTTACTAAAGTCCTAAGCTAGTAGTTACAACAATTTGTGTAGAGTTTCACTGGGAGGAGCCAAGTTGATTTCAAAGGGGAATAGCCAATCAATCGAATGCAGTGTTCGATGTGAATGGGGTCAAGAAATAATAATGCTTACTGCACTCGTAAGCGCGCATATCGATTTCATGGGAAATCGTAAAGTGTCACGACGACTTTGTATATGGTCGCGTATTTCATCAGAATAGAACTAGGTTTGTTTTGGCTACTGGTTTATTGCCTTTAGCTGCGCGCGATATGATGTAAGAGTACATTCATATCGTCAGCGCACGTTGGCTTGTTTCTATGAATGAATGTGGGGAAAAGCAATTAACTAAATAATGCAGTTGTGCTTGAGGGATGTTTCATGGGAATTGTAAATCGAAGTGACTACGCATGAGTCATTTATTAAGAAACAATCAACTGCTTATGAGGATGGGTTTTGGGGATGGATTTAAAAAATGGGTTATGGAATGATATATGGCCTATGAAATATGGGATTTGAAATGAGATTTGGAAATGGGATTTGAAATCATACTACAGTTTGTTCTTCCTTGTTTTGTGTAATCACATGTCTTCGTTCCGGATTGAGCTGTGGACGCGACCAAATTATTCACTCGCTGATGTCTCTGGCATTGCAATCATTGCATCAAACTGACGCCATTGCATTAAGGTTCTGAGCTACACAATTGTGTGGGGTATCATCAAGCTAGGCTATCGTCAGCTCACCAAGAAAATAAATGTTCTGGAATTTGGTTAGTGATTTGGTTTCGCATGACGGTAGGAAAACTCTCTCCACAAATGATGACAGCTAAGCTAATCTAGACTAGCAATATTAACGGAAAGGGCTTCTGTTGAGAAGACCGCAAAACGGAGATAAGTGTGTGTATATTTAGTTGCTTCAAGCCATCGTATATGGATATTTGTATGCGTACGTGAGTGCTTCATAACCCGTACGTAAAAATACTGCATGTTCGCTACGCTGAAACCCCATTTGTAACGATGTAACGATGTAACGGCAAATATTAAGCCTTTTTCCAAGCAGTTAACATTGTTTGTTTTCTGTCATCAATGCATTGAACTGACGCTATGGTGAAGCAGGTGTCAAGGTTGTGCCCCAAAAAATTATTTGGGGAGTACCAAGTTATTCAATAAGTTATATTAAGTTATTAATTTATTTGGGCTCGCTTGCCAATCGCAAAACTGCTTTCAACTAGGATAGCTACTCTTTTCGAGGTTGTTGAGATTAACAGATAGAGTTTATTTCGTTTATTTAGTCACCAAGAAAGTAAATGTCGTTCTGAAGAGTTGTATGTGGTTTGGTTTCGCTTGCCAGTAGCAAAACTTTGTCCACTAAGAATGACAGTTGCGCTTATCTGGAGCATGTATTGTTCTGCGAGCACAAGAATGAATCATCAAACAATTATCGTCAAATGATTCTACAATAAAAAATATTTCAGGGCGACCAAATTGTTAGAATGGTTGTTTCAAAATTTTCGTAACATTATAAAATAATATCCGCAGTTATAAACAAGCGACTTGAATTAAACTAAAGCGTAGTTCTACGTCAACAATGCGGTCGTGTCTTAAGCACAACCTCCTATATTTTTTTGCATTGTAAAAATTCCTGAGTGATAAGAAATTGAAATCACTAGAAGATTGTAAAAATCTACTGCTTGAGTTTTTCTCCAATAAGGACCAAGACTTTTCTATGAGAGAGGCATTATGAAGCTTCCTTCAGAATGGCAAAAAAATCCAACAAAATGGTGCACATTTAAATCGGACAAACCGAAGCATTAAAAAAAAATTCGCTCAAAAATAATGTTTTTCTTTGTCCCGAACCTAATATATATCAGAAAATCTTGAAAGCGTATTAAACTTAAAAGTAAATATATTGAAGAATGAAGTCATTTTTGTATAATACATCAACCATTTGATACCAAACCGATATAGTGGTTCTCAGATTTTCGTGAAAATTGGTAGTTTTGTTCTTTATCGCAAAACATTTGACCCGTATTTTTTTATTTTTTCAGTAGGGTGACCATTTCCATTTCAGGGTTGTCAACCTTTTCCTCTTTTTTCCAAAAATGCCTTTTTTCAAAAATTCGTAACTTTTGAACTACTAGACCGATCTAGATGATCGACATATCAAATTAAAGCCTGCAGAATTCTGCTCTTGTTACTATTGTTTATATTCATTTTTTCTTGTTTTCATAGTCTTGGGACCAAAGGCGCTATATTTTTTATATTTTTTCTGGAAATCTGAAGATTTTTCACATAACATATGTCGACACCACAGAGGCGTTTTTTTCGTTTTTGAGATATGATTTTTCAAAGTTAACCGGTGGTTCGAAAAATATTTTCTTTCTCTCTTTTCCAACACAAAAATTCAAAACTTTTGATCTACTGGACCGATTCAGTCGATCGACACATAAAATTAAAGATGATGATGATAGCCCTCCTCATACCCCTACAAAGGTTTGAGCAGGACGATTTATCTTATAGATAATATTTATTTTAAAAACATATCAAGAAGCTAGCATTATAAAAACAAAAACAAAGCGATCTGGCTCTGTTGCAGGCATAAATATCTATCAACAGAACATTAAAAATAGACATAAACTGCGAAAAAACAAACAATGTTCCTATCTATATCGACATTGACATAGTCATAGTCTCAACTTCAGGCCCAAAGTTTTTTCCAAGGCATGTCAAGAAAATGTCCAACCCGGGAAGATCCTTGATTGATTGGAAATTGAACCCAATATCCAAAAGTTTCAACTTAGAATATAAAAGAGATCTGCTACAATCAGAAATAATCGATATAACCATCTGATGAAAGATAGTTTACGGCAATTCTGAATGAGCTATCCCAATTCCAGTTTCCACTTCAGACTCTACATAAAATTTCATTGTGTGTCAGTTTTCCAAACGCGCGCGAGGCTCAAACTTTCGTAGACAACGCTCGTTTTTCTTCTTTTTTTTAATAATCTACAATGCAATAAAAAAAAACATCATCATCATCAGTACGAACATGGCAGTTTGAGATACTTGTAATTTTTTTTGAATTTCAATAATTAGTAAACATAAATAAATTAATTTACAAAAAAGTTTCGAGAACCTGTCCAATTTAGATAGTATTTTTTGAAAAATATTAGACTTGCGAAAAAATTGACTTTGATTTCGTAATTATTGATTGTGTTAGGTTTTTATAGTTTACATGGCTTCGGGACCGCATCCTTGGTCATATTTTTATTAATATTTTTTCTTGAAAGCCGAGGTTTTTTTACAAAAATGCAGAGATTTGCAATTTTTAGTTTTTAAGTTATGATTTTTAAAAGTTAACATGTTTTCAGTTTTCGTTCAATATTTCTATGCGACTAGACTGGATGTATGCGACTAGAATTCAATTAATTGGCAAATGTGTCATTTTTTTCAAAAAGGCAGGCAGTAATTCAAAAGTAAGAAATTTTTGAAAAAAGTCACTTTCGGAAAAAAAAAAATGAAAAATGATTTTTTTGGACCATCGGTTAACTTTTAAAATCATAACTGAAAAACGAACAAAACGCCTATCTGGTTTCGACGCATATTATGTGAAAAATCCTCAGCTTTTCAGAAAAAATATAAAAAACATATAGCGCCCTTGGTCTCGAGACTGTGAAAACAATAAAAAACGAATACAATCAATAATAACGAGAACAGAATTCGAATTTTCTGCAAGTGTAGTACTTTTTCGAAAAAGACAAGATGATGAGCTTCAATTTGATATGTCAATCATCTGAATCGGTCTAGTAGTTCAAAAGTTATGAATTTTTGAAAAAAGGCATTTTTGGAAAAAAAAAAACGACCAAAAGTTTATTTTTCGGACAACCCTAAAATGGAAATGGTCACCCTACTGAAAAAATAAACAACTACGGGTCTAATGTTTTGTGATAAAGAACAAAACTACCAATTTTCACGAAAAGCTGAGAACCACTATATCGGTTTGGCATGGAATAGCTGACATAATATTTTTTCCGTTCCGTTTACATATTGTGTGATTCTTATGTGTACTTGAAATAAAATGTAGTGAAAAGAAATCCGTTATTTTTCAATGAATGGCTTTAGTAATATGTATCTTACATTGTAAAATTGAAATCGCTAGGTCATGCTAGGTCACGTCAGAATAATAAAAATTTGTAACAAACATAGTATTCAGAGAGTTTTCTAATTGTTTGACTTAGTATTACTTGAGCGCGTGGCAGAGGTATGTAATATTTTACCGTATTACTGAGATAAAATATGAATAGTGTTTATGGTGTTTGTGCATCCGTGGCCGAGTGGTTAGCGTCTCACATTATCATGCCGGGTGTTCGGGTTCGATTCCCGTTCTGGCCGGGGGGATTTTTCGTCAGAGAAATTTCCTCCGACTTGCACTGTGGTCACGCGTATTCTAGAGCTTGCCCCTCGGAATACATTCAAGGCGTGTTATTTGGCTTAAGAAATCTCAACTAAGTATTAATAAATGACGCTAGTTAATACATACGTTGAGACACCAAAAGTTCCACAGGGAACGTTAACGCCATTCAAGAAGTGTTTATGATCCTGGTACTGCAAAAGTTATGTACTTTGGTAATTCAGGTTCAGTCGATTTCGTCCGGTAGTTTTGATGTCACAGATGTATTACGTACCAAACATTAAACAATGTCGATGAAATTTGAGTACGAACACAAAAAAAAGGCACAGTTTCGATTGCTCAGGAGATTCCACGTGAATAAGGCTGAATAAAAAAAGAAGTTCAAGCAAAAAAAACTTGTGGACGGAATTTTTTAAATCGCAACGCTAAGTAATGACTAATTTAATTAAAAACTATGAATTTCTATTTACTGCACTTTATATTTCTATTCCATTGCTAAACTATTATTTTGTCTTAAATTTCTATTGTGATAAGTTAGAAATAAAGTAAACATTACATCAAATAAAAACGCTCTGAAACACATAACCGTCAAGTGAACCAGGTGACAAAAAAATCTCAGCGAATATTTCTTTCGAACCCTGAAGAACCATGAACCATATTTTTTGGTTCCTATATCCACCCATTATGTTTTAAATCGGAGTTCTACCCCAACGACTCTTGCTTCTCAGGCTGCCAAATATATTAAAAAATGCGGTCAGGGATGAGAATTTCCTAGAGTCACATGGATTTCACTATTTGTTCTTAATTAATCCTTGTTTCTACGATAAGCCAACTTAAACAAATAACCAACGACTTACTTAAACTCTCTACAATAAACTCAAAATATTTGGAAAATCGATGTTTCCCATATTTCTCCTAACGCTTTTTGTGTGCCTGATGGAACTAGGTCAGCAAACAAACACAACTTTTAATATTCCAGCTTCCACTTCATATTCCACACCCACCCATAATTGCAATCATTATACGAATTACATAAACTCATAGTGAAACAAACGACAGCAGCCTGACTCCTAATTGGCGCCAAACCCCGCAACACAAAGTTTCATTATCTCGCGTTGTTTTCTTTCTGTAACCGATCCATCGGAACTCCTTTCTTTCTCCGGTAGCTCATAAAATCGGGCGCACCTTGGTAGCATGAAGAGAAAACACGAGGCTCGACAAAAAAATAACAACATGATTGGATTGGCAGATTTTGCCTGAGTACGACACAACCTAAGAAACTTGAAAAAAAGATCGTCAGGAAGCATCGGACACGTGTTATCTGGTGCAACCTTTTGCGCGTGTCCCACTGCTTCAGGGTGGCCCCCTTCGGAACAGTCCATAACCAAGTGTTATGCAACAGTCAAGTCGCTATCTCTGCGAGGTTATCGACAAGCCCAATGGCATTTGCGAAGAAAAAACAGCGAAAACCGCCTGACCCTCTGAGTCTATCGAAGCGAAACGATGTTCGGAAGTACCGTATGAACTACGACGGTGTTGTACAACGATCTCTTATCGCTGGCAGTTATCGCTGGGGCTGGTACAAATGACATCAACACTTCCACGTTCATTAGACAGCGGATGAAACGCTGGAGCGCGTTGAACGTTCTGAATGAAATCGGCGGAAATATATCGTATGGTCGAGGAGGGAGGTGTGCCCTGCTACAGTGTTGCCATTCTCGAGGGTCCATCACGATTTTGATTGTGCAATTTTGTCGTCAATTTGAACAAATTTATACTGAACCATCAATATTTTGTTTTCAAGTTGAATTCGCATATGGCATCATTGACTTCGACTTTCCACTTTATCCCATATGCTTCTTATCGTAATGAATCTCTGTGCAGTATATATTATTTGCCATAGCTGCTTCCGTCGCTTCTTGGATCTTGTAACCTCACAGCGTCCAGCACTGGCCATAGATTGAGAAGTCGCAGAACGCAAAGTCTGTTCTGCAACTGATGGTATTAATAAATATTAACCTAGTACCAAAAGAGCACCGGTAACCAGCTGATGAGGATGAAATTCCCGGACGCAAGCGCTTATCTAATGAAGGTGTACCTCCAGCTATTTCTTGTTTCGGTGGGAGTGTTCTAGTGGATGTTTGGTTTTTTTGTGAACCCTGATCGTGGCTCGTAAATAGCACGTAACCGGGGAACTGTGCGGCCCCGTGTAATGTCAATTTAATTGCAATTTATTACGGTCTGAGTGTGGTCGCGGATGGAATGGGTTAAAACAACGGTACCACGGAAATTTGCCTGGTGGAACATCTTGAGCAGTCGCGCGACGGAAGATTGAGAAGATGATTGAATCGATCGGTTGTGGATGTCAAGCTCGGTTTAGTGCGGTTAGCTGATTGAGAAGTCTCTGGGTCAGGGCTATGTCATGATTAAATCTCGTTCAAGTTGGTGGCTCTGATTTGATTGAGACGCATATCGATGGGAATGACCAACAGACTCTTCCCACTGACTCATCATTCGTTTTTGCGTATGTCGATAATCGTTTGTCATTTGGTCATATCATTCGTCATTTGGTCATTTCATAATCATATAATTATGATTTCGAGTAAATCAAACTTAAAGTTTGACGCTCTGTGATTTTAGTAGTTTTCAACCATTCTCCCCAATTGTTTTTCTACAGCTCTTAGTTACTCTTCAACGAGGTCGTGTTATTATATTATCAACCTCTTTAAGGTCAATCAAGAGGGTTTTAGAACTGGCAATGTATACTTGGTCCACTCTGACTAAACCGAAAATTATTTTTCATAGACATGATCCACAACGACATTAGCATAGCATCACTTGGAAATTACTTAACGAAATTCATTCGAAATAATCATCCTTGTCGTGATCCCGCTTTAAATTCTCGTGAAAATCGTGATGGATTGGAGGAACGTATTTCTGCAAATGTGTGATATCCGTGTATTCTGTACAATTATTGATTCTCTGAAAAAAAAATACATTTCAATGACAAACGGGTTAGGGTGATTTTGAAAAAAAAAGTACTCGCAGTCAATGAAAGACCACGGTTGTATTTGAAATCGATCATGAAAAGTTTAGTAATTACAATTTTTCACTCACTGACGATTAGTCCACTCTACCTGAACATCATATAATAATATATCCGATCAACTTTTCAGTTGTTTGAAAAGCAAATATAGCAAATTTCGATACAACGTACCCTCGTTATAACATCACTCGATATAACGTACATTTTACCTCGATATAACGATATTTTTCTTCGGAATAAGTACTGAGAGTTTTATGTTAATCTCATAGGTTCAACAAAAATCAGATGGTGGCCTGGGTATAGGTTCCTGAATTTCAGTTAAAGCATTGGAAATTCCATTAAAAACAATCTATCAATGCGGGCGATGGTGAACCTAAATTGGGACGTAGTGGTCGCGAGAATAACACAACACATCTGGTTGCACTCACTCCGCACTCCCACACTCATACAAAAGGTGACGTTGCTGAATACGTTTATTGCTTCAAAAATGTGGTATCTGGCTTCAAACATCGCTGCAAACAGTGTCCACATAGCGAAAATAACGTCCGCCATGGGGTCATTCTTATGGAGAGGAATAGCAGCCCGTGTTCCGATGCAGCAACTAGCGCGTAGCAAGGAAAACGGTGGGCTGAATTTACAGTTGCCAGCATTGAAATGTAGAGCGCTACTTATCAACCGGCACCTACGGGAAATCCACCATATGCCCTATCACAATTCAATCCTTATTCAACCAAATCCTCACCTTATAGACCTCTCCTGTTTAAGACAAATAATAGGACAAATTCCCCTCTTCCCACCCCCCCTTATTCAAAACCCAAACAGTGGTTTGATTTATCGATTTTACATCCAAAAAACGGAATTACCCAGAGTGGAACGGAATCACCCGTCAACAAATTGGCGGAGAGTATGGAAAAATATCTCTTCGACAGGACTATCCTCCAATCAACGAAGCCTGTTGTACCCTGAGAGAGAGGAGCCAGCTGAATGACAGATAGTTTGTTTTCTTCTTATTCTTTTTACGCATTCTCATCAAGAAAATTCCAAACTGACAATTTCAATCAAGCAAGTTGTTGTCATTCATTTATGAGAAAAGTGTTCAAACTTGACGTGAACCTTTGTTAGTGAGTACATTTGTGCGTTTTATTCCCGATTTGATTTTTGACATAGGACTGCGTCTAACAGGAATATATGGGGGTAAAAATTTGAACACTGATCACGTAGGAAATAATAAAAGGTATACCAGGTCAGCCCACATCATGGCTTCTAGCGGCATCGGTCCATTCAAACATTTTTTTACTTTTGATAATTTTGATATAGTTGTCCTAAAGAATTATTTCGATGATTTCTAAAACAAAATCCAAAATTAGAAGCAAACTGACTTTTATGATTTGTTTGTCGGTGGAGATCTTGTGTGAATTTATGGGTGTTTTGGGCCCGTTTGTGACTTTTTCCGATCGTTCATTCAGTTTTCGCGAATTCTTGTACTCTTTCACTGGTTCCAGGTTGATCTATTGCTGCAAGCTCGACGAATCGATTTTTGCAATGTGGGCGATGATTGTCTATCTCCGATGCAATTTGAATATGCAGCGTACACCCAGGTTTTTTTACGCGGATTTTCCAATTAACGCGGTTTTTTTTACGAGATACGTATCCCCCGCGTAAAAAAAACCTGTGTGTATGTGGAATACATAAAATTAGAGCTAATCTTCCAATGAAAATAGCCAACATTGATTTCTCTCAGGTGCATTTTGAGGGAATTTTGTTTGTGTCCGATGGAAATAATACTAGGTTGACTAAAAAGGATGCTGTGTCTGCATTTTTAACAGGCATTCGGATGAAGATGAGAATTATAATACCAGTCTCTCGTCATCTTTGCCATGATATTCCTGCCCATCACTGATGGACCATTCATATGCAATATTCAAATTTGACATGCAGGTTTAATCAAGGCACTAGTATCACTGAAGATCCAATCGAATTGACCGATAGTGAAGGTGAACCAATAGTCTTGTCCAAAAAACTAAAAGGGTCAAGATTCTTTCTCCCCTTTATGTGTGATATAATTTGTATACCATTTACCATATACAACATATCTGTCGCTTCCAATCAGTCTGCATAAATGTTGCGCTCACTCTGCGCTCCCTCACAACACCCACTTCCCGTTTGTGACATTGATGAGTGAACATTTTTTGTGAGAGTGTCGAGCAGGAATGAATTGTCTTTCTCAAGATTCACTGTACTCATAATAAGTGCTCGAAAGATGTAATCTTACGTTGATCGCACTTGATCGAAGAAATTGAAAAAGAATGTATTTGACCGCAGTATTTGATAAACTCTTTCTGAAAAGAATTGGATTAGATTTGCTGAAAACACTATCTTGTTTTCTCTCGTGTTGTGCGTTATGTGTGGCGATAGTAGGTTTTTTCGAAACTGCTACTGATTTCTATGAGTTCGGCGTTTTCGGCTTGCATGCAACGATTTTGACGTAGGACTACGTCTTTCATTTCTATACCGGGGTGTAAAACCAAAGTTTCGAGAACGAAAGCGTTACGCCGGAGACCGAGATTTTGAGCGTTAATAGCTCTTAAACAACTGAACGAAATGGTATGATAAACACTTCATTTGAAAGATAAAATGTCTACGCGTCATATACTTGTTACTTTTTCATCCAAAAACTTGTTTCAATAGTCTTAAAATTGCTTTCAAAACAGGCTATTGAAATCACCAATCGGTATATAAGCGAGGGCCGCTCGTAAACCCACTCAGTTATGATTGAACAGCGATTGGAGCATGTTGTCGCTGTTGTTGTGAAGCTAATTTCGTTTATCATGAATGCGCTGATGAACGGTGTCACCAAGAGCCTGTTTGTGCACCTAAGGCCAAAAGGGAATCCATCAGGAGGAGAGTGGTGCCACGGTTCCGCTTGAAACATCGGAGCAGCCGCCACACACACACACACATACACGCGCGGAATTCTCGTTGCTGAAAAATAATCTGCCAGTTCCCCTGGGAATTGAAAAATACATTCATGCGAAATAGTTTATTTTAATGTTTTCTATCCATATAACACTGCAACCAAATACATTTGGTTTTGTTATTTTTCAATTAATCGCAATTAACAGGAAAGCTTCTGAATATTTTTTTCCCCATCAGTGGAAATTTTCGTATCCAATGTTGGATGCATAACATGAAAAACGGAAAATGTTTTACATCGCGAAAATCAAGTCATTTTCGAGCGATTATTTGCTTTCTACTCATATAATGCTGCGACCAAATACATTTCGTTTTGAATTTTTTAAATCAAGTGCGATCAACGTAAGACCACGTCTTTCGGCAATTTATTAGAGGTGCAATGAATCTTTAGGAATTCCCGCTCTACGCGCACTGGCAAACAATGTTTACTCAACAATTTCTCAAACGAGAAATGGGTGTTGTGAGAAAGGATTAGCGAACGCGAAAACGACAAACGGCAGAAAGATACGTTTGGAGGTTGAAGGAAATTGGCAGAAAACTTCTTCATTCTATCATTCAAATAATGTGATTCATACCACATCGTTTTGCCAGAAAGAGATTATTAATGCTCAAACGAGGAATCGAGTCCTCCGAGGAAATTACCCAGCGCAAATTAGAGTCGACTATCGATTGCGGCATTCGTACACAAATAATTTTATAATGCAGTTTCACCAAAGTGATTTCTTCGGATATATTCACTACATCATGTCATGTATTTCATATTCTTCATTAAGAAATCCATATCCATGGCACCTATCGGTAACGAATTATTATCGAAACCACGATTTTCGCTAAATGCTCCTTTCAGTTCGGCCTGTAAAAAACTTTTCTAAACTCTAATCCATCAAATTTGGAGCCCTGAAAAGGGCCGTTGATTATATGCTAAGCTAATATAGCAAGCTCTCCTCGGATACGATGGGCCAGCTAGATGTCCTTGGGCATGATGTGACGCGTTTTGCATGGATAGCACACAAATTGGTATCTTAGAATAAGCCTCCTGCAGCGTCATAGCCGCGGCACTTTGGAAGCGCAAGTCGGTTTTGAAGTCCTGCGCAATTCCACGAACCAAATGCTGCAAAGGTAGCTTGCGGATCAGCAATTCGGTCGACTTCCGATAGCGATGAATTTCACGCAAAGTTCCCGGTCGATAGCGATGTGGCTTCTCCACCTATCCTGCTACTGGTGCGCTTATCCGAGCTGACTTCGTGTGCCTTACCACCGAATGACTAACGAGCTGTCTGCGAAAGACTAACGAGCTCGAGTCCTCACGGTGCGAGAGTAGAGTAAGAAATGAACGAAAGCAAAGGAAGCGTCATTTTATAAACCATAAAAGTATAGAATCTAAATCCCACCCTTATTATATTCGTGAGTATACAGTAAGCTTATACAATAAAGAGGGTGGGGTTTACATTCGATTCTTTTATGTTTTATTAAACGACACTTCCCTTGCTTTCGTTCATTTCTTATTCTACTCTCGCACCGTGAGGACTCGTTTCATCGGGACTAAGCAGACAGCTAGTTAGTCTTTCGGTGGTAAGGCACCACGAAAGCAGCTCGGATAAGCGAATCAGCCGCAGGAAGCATGAAGAAGCCACATCGCTATCGACCGGGAACTTCGCATGAAATTCGTCGCTATCAGAAGTCGACCGAAACCCATTAATCTTATTGGAATGTGAGATGGGGAAGCTCATACTTACGTCTATGCATTATGCTGTACACTACAGACTTTTTTTCTCCGTACTGATTAAGAAGCCGACCGAACTATCGGTCGACAAGTCAGTCTGCAGTCGGCGAGGGCTCTTAATTTCGTTTTTGCAGGCCGAACCGAAAAAATTTCAGTCGAGTTAACTCTTTTTTACAGTAATACTTTTGAATCCGGACACTTTGCATTACATTCAATATCATACCACAGCAATAACATTTTTTTCATGTTGAATTTATGCGATTAATAGTTGCTAATATAGTTACTGATAGTTTCTTGATAGTTACTAATCAATCGCATTAATTCAACATGCAGAAAATGTTGTGGCTGCGGTATGGTATTAAATGTAACGCAAAGTGTCCGGATTCAAATACATTACTGTATACTTACTTCGATGTTATTCGTTTCTCTCTCAGGGTAAGCAACGAATATAATAAGGGTGGGGTTTAGATTCTATACTTTTATGGTTTATAAAATGACGCTTCCTTTGCTTTCGTTCATTTCTTACTCTACTCTCGCACCGTGACGACTCGTTTGTTTGGGACCAAGCAGATAGCTAGTTAGTCTTTCAGTGGTAAGGCACACGAAAGCAGCTCGGATAAGCGCACCAGCCGCAGGATAGATGAAGAAGCCACATCGCTATCGACCGGGAACTTTGCGTGAAATTCATCGCTATCGGAAGTCGACCGAATTGCTGATCCGCAAGCTATCTTTGCAGCTTTTGGATCGTGGAATTGCTCAGGACTTCAAAACAGACTTGCGCTTCCAAAGTTCCGCGGTTAGAGAGCTGCAAGAGGCTTATTCGAAGATACAAATTTGTGTGCTATCCACGCAAAACGCGTCACATCATGCCCAAGGACATTCAGCTGGCCCATCGAATCCAAGGAAAGGGTGCTATATTAGCTTAGCATATAATCAACGGCCCTTTTCAGGGCTCCAAATTTGATGGATTAGAGTTTAGAAATGTTTTTTACAGGCCAAACTAAAACGAGAATTTTCGTTTGGATGCCATACAGCATCGAGAAAATTCCGGTAAGATCTAATCGTTGCTGAAAAATAATCTGCCAGTTCCCTGGGAATTGAAGAATACATCCATGCGAAAGAGTTTATTTTAATGTTTTCAAATTATTTGGCGAACACAGCGACCAAATACATTTGATTTCGTAATTTTTCAATCAAGTGTAATTAGCTGGAAAGCTTCTGAAGATTATTCTTTCCCATCAGTAGGATATTTTCGTATCCAATATTGGATGCATAACATGAAAAACGGAAAATGTTTCGTATCGCGAAAATTATACAATTTTCAATCGATTATTGCTCAGTTGCCGAAATTTTCATACTCAGAGAGTTCATTCTCCTCTAGTTTGCCTTCCAAATTGCCATCGTAAACCACACCTTCTCTCGATTCAATCACGCACGAAAAGCATACTGAAATGATATTCAACATCGTTACTGAACGAGCTGAACGGCGAGGGATCGAGGGATTCATTACCTGGCCTGACCTGACCTGAAATGCAATCAGTTTGTTTTAACTGTGAGGGAGCGCAGAAAAGCCGATGCTGATACTCTCGTGACCAAGAGAGTATCAGCATCGAAATACGGTTCCTCGGGAAGACATAGAAGCAGCCGCCACACCCACACACATACACGCGCAACTCTTTTCATTTGCTGGTTATCGAGAGGAAACCTGGAAAGAAATGATCGTTGCTGAAAAATAATCTGTCAGTTCCCCTTGGAATTGAAAATTACATTCAAGCGAGTTTATTTTAATGTTTTCTATCCATATAATACTGCGACCACATACATTTGGTTTTGTGATTTGTCAATCAAGTGCAGTTAGCAGGAAAGCTTCTGAAGATTATTCTTCAGAACAAGGTTTTTTGTATCCAATATTGGATGCATAAAACCTTGAGTCTCCAACGTAACACTCTTGTTTTTTAAGTCACCCAAATATTTATTTATTCATTCATTCAGGATGGATTTAGATTCAACTTCAAACAAATGATCTCTAAATCAACGATAGTCCTACGTCACCCTTGCGGTTATACCATAGATATAACCCACTTCCTGTTTTTGAGGATTTGTTTGACTTTTGCTTTCGGGCAGCCACACCAGCAGTAGCAGCAGCTTTCTTCTTGCTGGTCGCCTTCTTCACAGCAGCAAGTTTGTTTTTTTTTTGCAGCAGTAACTGTTCCAAAATGATCTAACGGCTGTACAATTATAATTGAGTGGAGCTGGCACCTACTTATATACAGATTTTTGTGATTTCAATAGCTTGCTTTCAAAACAATTTTTGAGCTATTGAAACAAGTTTTTGGATCAATAAGTAACACACATATAACGCGTAGACATTTTATCTTTCGAATGAAGCGGTTATCATACCATTTCTTTCAACCGGCGAAGAGGGTTTATTGCTCAAAATCCTGTTTCTCCAATGTAACACTCTCGTTTTCGAAGCTTTGAACTTACACCCCAGTATAGAAATGAAAGATGTAGTCCGACGTCAACATTAGTTTCACATAAAACGTCTTGCAAAAAAATGTCATGTTGAAATTTTCTACATATTTCGATACTTCCCCTTGGTTCACCGTGACTGGTTCGCGCGTGATCACAACAAACGCGAGCTGGCTCCTCTCTCTCAGGTTGTACCTATTTGTTAACGAAAAAGTGGAACACAGAAGGCTGATGAACATCATGCAACGCACAGACGGATCCAACTGTCTGTACTGTAATGCAGCGGTAGAAACGATTGCTCACAAATACAGCGAATGCCCACGTGTAGTAGCGGCGTGGACTTTTGTACAAAACAAATTAAAAACTATACTCGGCGGGTGGCAAAACCCATCTTTTGAGGATGCAAGGCGACCAATACTACCTAATACCGAGCATACTACACTAAAAAAGTTCTTGAAAACAGTAATAACCTACATTGAATTTGTAAATAGTATTAATGTAAATGCGTTGGAATTTTTGTTAAGTTTAAATGAATAACTTTCGTTCACAATGAATGTGATATATGTAAATAAAGACTGAAATAAACAAAATTTTTAAAACATAAAAAAAAAATCTGTGTATTATGCATTATGAATAAACTGATTATAGTCTTTACTAGCCTTACCTAATCTTTACTGAAACCATAGAACTTTCATATGAAATTTGCATTTTCGCATTACATGCTTTGTAATATGGCTTGAACACTTGTGCTGAAGAATAAAAGTGCTATGACCGCTTACGACCTAGGATTACGCATTGGTTTTATTTAATTGGATTGTTTATCATTTCGGATATCATTCATAAATGTAAAGAAATTGCATTAAACCTTATTTATTAAAAAGTTTCGGTGAGTCTGTGAAGCGTAAGTCATTAACCCTTAGTTTTGGAATAGCAGTTCTAGAAGCAACGATTCTTTCTTGTCCTTGCGAGAACAATACACGAATTGGTCATGTATCGCAACTTATCTATTTTAAGGCACGCATTGCACTTTCCATCGCGGTCTTTTTCGCATTTGACACACACATGCGATTAAATATTTGTTCCACCAGCACTCACCGTTATTCCATATTCCTTAACTACTTCACTATATGTTTGGCAACCCTTAAAAACAGCAAAAATGGTAATATTTGCAAGTGTCAAGTGTCTTGCTTCATGTTGTTTAAAGTTGGTATCGCACCTATAGCCATCTCCCGTACATCGACCAGCACTAAACAAGCGTTCCACAGAGAACGCACACGATAACACACAGATGCATCTATAAACATGAAACACCGCGAGGATGACCTTGTCTCGAATTCTCGGTCAAAACCACTAACAATGCTAGAAGACTGTCGCATCGGAACGGGACCGATGCGCATGAGAGCAAATACAAAAGGCAACTAAAAATAGCGAAGGTGCCGTATTCATACACATATAATATGAACAAATGAAAAGCTTTGCGCAACGAAAACAAGCAACACACACAAAGCTAAACACCGGTGTCGACTTTATATACATTATTGCGAACATTTCAGCAGAAAAATCATTTTCCTCGTGAGATGGCGATGATGGTCCAGCTTGATTTTTCCCTACATAATGTGTCGAAAAAGAATTACAATTACGCCTGCTTTGTTATGGCTCGGCTCGATGTGTTGATTTCAATGCCAGATCCACAACGAGTGAAACATTCGCTCGCTTCCACAGCTCCGAGGGGAAACGAAGATGACACAAAATGAGAAAAATCAGAAAGACAATTCAGACAATTCAATTAATTCACGACGCTCACCGGTAACGATGTTGCTTTGATAACCACCGAACGGGAAGTGAAAATTTTCCTCAGAAAAAGCGCATTATTTATACACTAGCAACAGCGCACTTACAAGGAAGAAGTTTACGTCGCAAATATTCTCTTTTCGTTATCTCATTCTTGTTTATATTCTCGCGGTTTCATACGTCGCCCGTTATTGATTGCACGGTTAGGTAAGTACAAATGGACAGAACAAATATATGGGAAAATGGGAATGCTTATAGTTTTCATCAATTTAAACGCTTTACACACCAGGGTATTGTAATGTATATCACATCAAAGAAATCTTATAGAATCTCCAATTCCATTAGTATCCATATCGTCAAAATCCGTCCGTAGCAAAAATAGTTATAAACGTTAACTTTATTTCATGAAAACGTTACCTGCTTTCTGTTTAAGCTCTCTTATCAGTGTTACGTGTTTTAGGCAATCAAATAACATGAAATAAAAATTTGCATTCAAATTTTACCAATTTAAAACTGCTTTCGGACCTGCTGATCTGGTAGAGATTAATTTGCCTCCCTGAGTCACCATTTCACCACCAGACGTCGACACTGTACATACGACATTGCGGATCTTGATGTGTCAAATTCCTAATATGGCGTAATATGGCCTCAATTACGATCTAATATGATTTACTGTTGAGCGATTTTCCACAGTATGTAGTACTATGTTTCGCAATATTACATTGGTCCAATTTATATGTTTATACGACTCTTAAACTGTATCCGCCTTATATGCGTATATGATTTCCTATAAGGGGCGAACACGAAATTATTGCGACACCAAAAATGTCATGCCAATTTTCTTATAATGTTTAGAATCAAACCAAAATTTTAGGATAGTTTTATACATATATTTATTTCAAAAATCAAAAGAAAAGTTAATCGATGGAGCCTTGAGTGTAAAATTGAACGCATTTTCGCTTGATGCCCTCCATCAAAGTCTTTACAGTGTCCGGTACCAGTTTCTCGGTTTTTTTTTTCATTTTCTTAACATGTCCTTCTCGTCTTCGACTGTCTTCTTGCTCTTCCGAAGTTCCCGCTGCATTATTGCCCAGTACTGCTCCACCGGGCGCAGCTCCGGACAGTTTGGCGGGTTCATGTCCTTTGGAACAAAATGGACAGAATTGGCCTCATACCATTCCAAGACACTTTTAGAATAGTGGCATGATGCCAAATCTGGCCAAAATAGCGAAGCTTCGTCGTGCTGCTCCAAGAACGGCAAAAGGCGCTTCTCGAGGAACTCAGATTTGTAGATCTCGCCATTTACTGTGCCCTTTGTCACGAAAGGCTCACTCCTCAGTCCGCAAGAGCAGATGGCCTGCCAAACGAGATATTTGTAGGCGAACTTCGACATTTTCTTCTTCTTAAATTTGTCGTCCACATCGAACTCGCTCTTGCCGGTGAAAAACTCCAACCCCGGAATTTGCTTAAAATCGGCTTTTATATACGTTTCGTCGTCCATCACACAGCAGCCATATTTTGTCAGCATCTTCTCGTAGAGCTTCCGTGCCCGAGTTTTAGCCGTCGATTGTTGCCGCTCATCGCGGTTTGGGAAGTTCTGTACCTTGTATGTATGTAGTCCAGCTCTCTTCTTTGCATTCTGAACGTAGCTCTGCGACATGCCGATCTTTTTAGCCAAATCACGACTTGAGACGTTGAGATTTGCTTTAATCATCCGCTTCACCTTTCCCTCCGTCTTTTTGTTCTCCGGTCCCGGTTTTCTTCCAGCTCCTTTGCCGTGGTCAAACGTCAACCGCTCCTGGAACCGCTTCAACACTCTGGAAACGGTTGAATGGTGAATGTTCAACATTTTTCCCAACTACCGGTGCGACAGGTCAGGAAATTCCAGGTGTTTGGAAAGAATTTGTTCTCTCGACTCGCGTTGGTTCACCTCCATTTTCGTTGAATCAAAAAGCACGACTTGGAGTTCGACAGCATGTAGACAATACACATCAATGAGAAAGTGTGCAAAATTTGGTTGATTTTTACCCAATGGTAAAAAAGTTATGCCCTGTTGAATGTGTCGCAATAATTTCGTGTTCGCCCTTTAGATCGTTTTTACGATAGTGCATATCATAGTACCGATGCTTGTCACACCGATTTGAAAATTAATCTGTAGTAATAAATAAAATCGAGGTTTTCGCATTTTATGCGATTTTAGATGTACACATTGTATCCTTTGATCGACATTATACATGATTTTGATTCGATCTCTATTCATATTCGACTTAGAATATGCCAAGTTATGCGATTTAACGTTTGCTGGGGAATCTTCTAAAGCGGGGAAATCCATCATTTCATTTGAAATTCCTTCCATTTTCTGGTTGTCAGAAAAACGTGGCTTCTCTCTAGTCCCTACGACTGTATTTACTAGGTCCACTCTGACTGCATACTATTATCAGTATTTGATGATCATTCAATTTAGACCAGGGTTTCTCAAAGTGGTCGATAACGACCCCCTGGGGTCGATTTCGATTTCCCAGGGGTCGACAGATACAAAAATTGATTTTGGGGGTCGACGGGGTCTGAATAACGACCCCTATGAAATAACACAAGTTCTTATTTGAAATTTTTAAGATGCTCCATAAGTTGTGTTACTTGAACCTCCCTGTTATAAGAATACCTAGGGTTGCCACATTTGATCCTGTAAAATTTTCTGAAAAAAAACTGTATAACAGTATTTTTAGCAAAAAAAAAATCTGTATCAAAAAACTAAGGAAAAAAAATGGATAGAAAAGTTTATTTTCATTTTGACTTTATTGTTCTTATTTATGGTTTGCTTAAGTCGTATCAATACAACAAAATATGATGAAAAAAATATGAAATTCTATGATGTTTGTACATGGTTTTGTTGAACTTTGCTTTTCTTAAATTTTCCGTCAATTTTATCCTTGACGCTTCTCCTTGGGCCGAATCATAGTTCTTTGCTTTCAAAATAGAATCCATCATTGTGGAAGCCAACCGATTTCAGATTTGTTTTGATGAAATTGTGAAGCGAGCATATTCACTCAACACACGCTGATGAATGCGGAATTATCAAAAAGCTTCTCAAAAATCTCATCCTTAGCAGGAATGGAGAAGTGAGGTGACATTTCATAAGGTTCAACATTTTCATAAATCGAGGTACATATCTTCATGACTCAACGATTTAAAAAAAACAAAGTTTATTAGTAAGAAGGTGTCCAGAGAAAATGTAATTAATGTAATTAGTTTAACATTTAAATTTGAATTTGAAAAAATATCTTTAAATTCTGTATTTTTGCAGAAAATCTGTAATTCTGTATATGCAGATTCTGTATCGGAAATTTGCCGAAAAATCTGTAAAATACAGAATATTCTGTATATGTGGCAACCCTGAGAATGACTAATATTTAACTGGAAAATATTATTGCTGTATATTTTGAAAACTCAATAAGACGATAAGTGTGCACAACATGAAAATAAAACAGTACAAAAATGTCAAAGATGAAAAATTCGGCAAGTGAAAAAACGTGAACAAGTTCGTGCAAGATAATGTGTTTAAACGGGCGAGTTCTTCAGGTATGTTTAATATTTCTCTGTATTTTAAACATATACGCGATTTAACACGAAGGGAGTCATCATCAAATTCATGTCTAAACATGCTCTTCATATCTAACTGTACAACAAGCTTGCTCTTAGGTTGTAAGTTCATCTGCGTTCTGAAATACGTTGGAGCTTGAATGATAATGTACTCAACTTCTAATTTAATTCAAGAGATTACAAGGTGTTTACATAGCTAAGTGAAATGAACTAGAATAAAATGATTGAAAAAGAATTTACAAAATGCTTGGTCATCTATGTGCATGGCGCAACAAATTTTTTTTAAAAATATTTCAGGAAACTTGAGATGGGTCGCGAAGAGGGAAAAATGTTATTCAATTTATTATAGACCAACAGATTTTCTCTCCAGCTGGACGAGTCTACATTAACCAGCATGAAGGTCTGTTGTTAGGGTATGTTCGATATATTAAAGAAGAAAATATGTACAAAGAAATGATTTTTGCTACATATACAGCCATTCCATGCCAAACCGATATAGTGGTTCTCAGATTCTCGTTAAAATTGGTAGTTTTGTTCTTTATCGCAAAACATTAGACCCATATTTTTTTTTAGTTTTTCATTAGGCTGACTATTTCCATTTTAGGGTTGTCCGAAAAATCAACTTTTTCCCCATTTTTCCAAAAATGACTTTTTTCAAAAATTCATAACTTTTGAACTCATAGAAAAGATGATTTTTTTTGAAAAAAATACTATACTTGCAGAAAATATGAATTCTGCTCTCGTTATTTTTGATTGTATTGGTTTTTTATTGCTTTCATAGTCTTGGGACCAAAGGCGCTATATTTGTAATATTTTTTTGGAAAACTGAGAATTTTTCACATAACATATGTCGAAACCAGAGAGGCGTTTTTTTTCGTTTTCGAGTTATGATTTTTCAAAGTTAACCGATGGAAAAATCAATTTTTTGCTCTTTTTCCAACACAGAAATCCATAACTTTTGATCTACTGGACCGATTCAGATGATCGACACATAAAATTAAAGCCAATTAGATAGCCTTTTTTGAAAAATATTAGACTTGCGAAAAAATGGATTTTAATTTCGTAATTATTTATTGTATCAGTTATTTATAGTTTACAATGGTTTCGGGAACAAGAATGCTACATTTTTTTATTTTATTTCATTTGTCTTCTTGAAAGCTGATGTTTTCTACATAACATATCCAAAAATCAGAGATGTGTTATTTTTCGTTTTTAAGTTATGATTTTTCTAAGTTAACATGTTTTCAGTCTTCGTTCAATATTTCTATGCGACTAGACTGGATGTATGCGCCTAGAATTCAATTAATTGGTAAATGCGTATTTTTTTCAAAAAAAGGCTAGCTAATTGCCTTTAATTTGATATATCGATCATCTGAATCCGTCTATTGGTTCAAAAGTTATGGATTTTTGAAAAATGTAATTTTTGGAAAAAAGAGGAAAAAGTTGATTTTTCGGACAACCCTAAAATGGAAATGGTCACCCTACTGAAAAAATAAAAAAAATACGCGTCTAATGTTTTGCGATAAAGAACAAAACTGACCGCTTTTCGCGAAAATCTGAGAACCACTATATCGGTTTGGCATGGATCGGTTTTTTTACCGAAAAAGCTATTCCATGGAAGAACATTGAAACGGATGGTGCATCATGTTGGTCGTCATCGTGGTCAGCTCACTCAAAGTTACAACTGCGTAAGGTACTGGCCATCCACTGCGTGATTCACAGACAGCATTTAGTAGCAAAAAATCTGTGACCTTCATCCTATCAGTCTTTACTATATGTTATGTGTGCTATCAAAAACCTTCGAAGCAATTCTTTGAACACTCGATTATTTGCTCAGCTGTATGAGAAAAACGACGAAATCTTTACTCGGTTACTTCTACACGCTGGAGTTCGCTGACCACCAAGAGTCTCTTGCATAGCAAAATTTTCAGCTTTTTTTAATTTGTGTTTCATTTGCAGGGTGACGAATTCAGTTTTTTTTTTGAAACAATAACAATAATATCGGCTCTTCTGACTAAACTTTTTCAAAACGAAATTTAAGCAGAAGTGATTTTAGAATTACTCAATGGATATTAAAACAGCATTATATACCATCCATGGAATGAGCCAAGGTGAAAATGCAAGAAAAGTTGATTATCGTCAGCACATATGAGACAGGAGTACAACCATGGTTATCATGTGTTCTAGTTATAATGAAACATTGAAAAACAGTATCCTGCGATGTGAAACATTGCAGATATATATTCTCTCGTTTTTCCATCATCATACTTTGTCGAAAAAGGCTTCATTATGGTTACAAACAACGCGAAACCGAAGGAACCATTTTAAAATCAACGAACGCGGAGATTTAAGGCTTTAATTAACCATTATTGAACCGTATTTTGTATTTTGGTAGTTGTGGATAGATTGGTTTGCGATTTGTTGAATATGATTCTAATTTTTTTTTTGTTGAATATGATGAGAAAATATGTTTTTTTTCTGTATTATAGTGACTTTCGACATTTTTGGCTGGTTTGTCTCATTACATCCATTTTTGGAAGAATGTCGGGAGTATGAATTGAACTTGTGACCTTTTGCGTGAGATGTACGCACCACTACGCCAGACCGCCTTAGAGAGAAAATAATTTGAAGTTTATTCATTTAACCAACTGCAATGTTTTCAAATTATTCAGTAAGAAAAAAAACTAAAGATAGGATTTTCAAAAAAATTTGGCTGTGGGGGTCTACGGTATGACTTGATTCTGGAAAACGGGTCTCTTGCCCCAAACAGTTTGAGAACCCCTGATTTAGACCATAAACCTGGTTGTTTGCAACATTAGTGTGATCTGATAAAAGTAAAATGTAGGGTAAGAATTTTTTGTTTATTTGCTACTATTATCTCATGTTTTTTCCTATTTTGTTGAATGTGGAGCATTTCCACGCCAAATCAGCCGGCCTCTGCCTCGACCCCCTCGGATTTTTTTTTCTAAATTTTCACAAATGGTGGCATCTACCTCTAATCTCAATTTTCATTATCAGACGACCAATTTCTACTACGACTTTTTTATAAGGGCGTGTTCGGACCCGTCTTAGTTTGATGATGAGAGGGTCTGTGTTCACCTAGTTCCATTTCTTCTTCCTTCAGCACACGGACGTAAAAACAGAGATTTCAGGCTTCTTTTCTTCTTTCTTGAGTCTGCGAATGAAAAATGCAGGATCTTTCATGAACTAATTTATTTGCTACAATGTTCTATAGAACCGGCTCTGTTACAGCTAAAATACTAATGAGCCTAATAAATAAATAAATGGGATAAAAGAAAAATTTTCTATAGCGACCGACGCGGTTGGCTGTCTTATTCCGAATGATTCTATTATCTCTATGGAGACTACAGAACAAGAAAAAAAAACAAAGCTTGCTCAGTATTTTTATTCCGGGGTGCTCGGAAGGAGCATTGGGGGAGTGGGGCATAGTGGTCATCCTAAGGAATATGTCCATTTCCAGCGTCCACATACCAAATCAATCTATGTTTCTCGAAGAATATTATAGTTCAACTCATTGTACTTCAATCTAGCAAACGGCTTTTACTATAAAAATTCAAAATAGAAATTTTTTTCGTTTTCTTTTTTTCATCCAAATTTGTTCAAATCATATTTGATATAGTAGGTACATGTATGAAATAAGCTAGGCCTATTCACCTAGAGTCTCAATTTAAATTTTCTCATACATACATAAACGTAGTGAGAAACACATAACGTTCCGCATAATGTGGTTTGGTTCAGTTGGAGGGGCATATTTATCCATGGTCAAAGCCACAAAAGGATCTTCTTCAAGAGTAGAATGTGATGTGCATTGATTTCCCAACAGCTTTCATATTTCATTCACACATCTAGATTTCGAGTGATGTTTTTATTGGAGAAAAGCTAATATATTCTGTATACGCCCTTATGAAAAAACTGTCGTAATAGAAATTGATCGTCTGATAATGAAAATTGAGATTTTAGGTAGCTGCCACCGTATGTATAATGTTTGAAAAAAATTGAAGAAGGTCGCATCAAAATCGGTTGTTTTTTGGATGATTTGGAATTGCTCTGTGTATTTCAAAGTCAACTCGACCAGGAAGAACAACAGCTATAGACTTTAGGTTTCAAGTTAATCTCACTTTCATTGTAAACAGAACTTGTTTGCACTGCAGCGATATAAAATAGCTTTAATTGTATTCCGGAAACAAAGCTCACTTGTTGGTCTACATTTCAGCTCGACCGGAAAAGTAAGCAGTTTGGATTCTTTCTCACGCAGAACATACGTCCGCCCGAAGCGAATGTACGCCTCTTCCTTTCGCATTTCGTTCAGCTGATTTCGTTAATTAGCTCTTGAAGGTTGCAACAATGACGCTCTTCGAGTTTCTCCGTACGAAAGCTCTGAACACTCGTCGTTAGCATTAACAGCTCCACCCTATTAATGGTTCTCTGCTGCTGCTTTTGTTTTCGGCGGTAATACTAAAAATTTCGCAACTTTCACCTTCTGTTTCAAAAACCACCTGTTGGGAGATTTATTTCTACGCGAACGCCCAGTTTCTGGGAGTCGAGTAAAGTGCACAAGCAAATAGTTTGTTTTGTTTAACCTCATTAGAGCTGGTATGCGGCGAGGGGTTAATTACTTTCACTACAACCATTCGGTGCACCTTTTCTGAACAGAGCTCAACATGCAACCAACTGACACGGGTAATAGAGTAATAACAATTCATATTAACATAGCAATAAACGATTTGTCGGCTGCTTATTATTATGGTACATTGATTTAAACCATGTTCTCTTTGTCTCTTTTTTCAGGTGAATTTTCCGCCTACGACAATAAAGGATTCCAAAGCAGTGAGTATCTGGCAGAATTTATAGCAAATATAAAAACGGACGTTTTTCTTCATCATTTTCTCATAGACATACACTTTACAACTTATAGTATCGTATTGCATTTCAACTAGTAGAAGAAAAAAAATCGAATCAAGATCACATCATTCGTTCCCACCTGGTAATTTGAGGCACTGACTGAAGGTACTTTCAGTGTAGACACATATCTCTCCCAAATAAGGAAGCAGAAATATGATCAGATACGATCCTGTCCTCCTATCTCGCGCTCTCGCCATTCCACGGCCAACACTTTCAATTGTGCTGCTACTACACATATCTTTTCGTCCACCTTTGTCTGCCCCATTCGGTGGCGCTACCAATAGTCGCCACCGGTTTGCAATCTCCCCGCACGACCATTTCGCCGCTGGGGGTCTCTCGTTGCAAACTTATTTTCCCATATTCGTCCGCCAATCGTTCGACCAACATCGGAGAGTTCAACACTTGAATTATGTAGCAGTTTGTTTTAGCTCATTTTTCGTGTATAGTTTCACTTAACTGCTGCCCCCAAATCCGCCACCCCCTGCATAAATTGAACGCTTCTCACCCGACGACATCGCCGCACACAAATGGGTTTACTAATCGTGACGTCGTGAGCGCCACCGCCACTGCAGAGCCAAGCGGTCAACTGGTGGCAAGGCAGAAGAGGGAGTCCGCATAATGTGGTCCCACAGTTCAGTGGCAGCGGCATCCGAGAAAGAGCAATAATTGAAAAGTGCCTGCCCCCGAATTATGCAATCGTTGGATGTGCTGCGCCAAGTTGAATGGGAGCGTTTTTTTAGGTTGAAGTGGGGAATAGATGTAGGGGATCGTAGTTAAAACAATTAATACTTGCTCAATTTGCGAGTCTTAGTCAGCGGTTGATGTTTCTACAAAGATATATTTTTTATAGTGAATTATTCTTATAGTTAACAACGGATTTGACATTATCGTCCTAATCTGGCCAAAAAACAGTGGAATAATATGTCAAAACAGTATACTGAGTTGAGTAAATATATACGTTATAAAAAGTTAAATATCTCATCAAGACGTGACATTTTTTAAATACTTATAACGGTTATAACGGTAGATAAACTGTTGTATTGTATCATTTGTTTTTCTGACTGACAGGAAAAAAAACCCGAATCAAGATCACACGTTTTCACAAATTGAGGCAGTGACTGAATGCACTTTAAGTGTACTGACATATTCGCTTATATGCAGTACGAAATGTTTTGCTTGAACTTGAAGTTATCTGTTGGATCTTATTGTGAATTGAGGTATATCTTCACCCTCGGTATTTTTAACAATTATTCAAAAGGTAAAAAAAATAAAAGAGCTAGATACGGCCCTTTGCATAAAACTAAAAAAAATACAGGAAAAACTAAAACCCTGTAGCCTGTATTCAATTCAATAGAAGACTAGAAGAGTAAAATAAAATCGTAAAATAAACGTATGATGAAGTCGCTTATTGTGGATAATGGAAATCCAACGTGCCCCACGATTTTATTTTAGTCTTATCAATGCCCTAGACTAATGAAGGAGAAGTGTGATAACTGCTAACTGCTACTTGCCTAATTATTTTCTAGCTTTTAGTACATTATTATGTTTAATCACAATTCATCACCGTTTAACTTAAAAAGTTTTTTTTATTTATTTTATTTTCTAGTTTTTAGTACATTATCTGTTTCATTAGAATATTTCTCTACAATAAAATCATAGTACTGTATTCTATCAGTCAAAAAATTTCATTTGATACCGATATTGAGTGGATTGCAGAAAATACATAGTCTGTTCTCCAAGTCAAGTTCGTTCTTATGATACACATATCTCAATCAACCTTTTTTTTTAAATGATATGGAATCAGCTGTTTTGTAGCGGCGGCCAAATTGGATTTTTCAAGATAAGCAGTTTTAAAATGACAGCAGAGATAAAGGTATTTCATAATTTCGGTCAGTTCCTATTGGTCAAATTTCTATTAATGTGGAACAACCCTACAGACATACAAACATGCATACGAACAGTTCAAGCTAAATAAAACCGTTTAATAAAATAATTTGCTATTTTGTGATTGCGGTCATCTTGGATTTGGATTTTACATGATCTACTGTGATTCACTATTCAAGCCCTTTCATTTGATACCCATATTAATCGGGTTTTGAAAAAATATGCAGCCCGCCATTTGATAGTGGCAGCCATCATAGATTTGCATTTTTCATAAATAATTGTGTTCTACTAGTCAAGCCCTTTCCTTTGATACCCATAATAATACGGTTTTGAGAAAATATGTAGTCCGCCATTTTGTAGTGGCAGTCATCTTGGATTTGAATTTTTCTTAAATAACCGCATTCTACTAGTCAAGCCCTTTCATTTGATACCCATATTGATGGGGTTTTGGAAAAACCATATTGATGAGGTTTTGAGAAAATATGTGATCCGCCACTTTGTAGCGGCCGCCATCTTGAATTTTCAAGATCATGAAATACGTAGTTTTATAATGACTATAAAGATAAAGGTGTGTTCCAGATTTCAGATCAATCGGTGATCGGGAAGGGGGTCAAATTTCTATTAATATGGGTCAGCGCTACAGACAAACATGTTACAAACAGATTACAGGGCAAGCTAAATAAAACCGTTTGAAAAAAACATTTCAGGGCGACCAAACCATTCTACCCAACAGTTATTTCTAAAATTTCACTGCATTCTAAAATAATATCCGAGGTTATTAACAAGCGACTTGAACAAAATAACAACGTCTACGACTACGTCTACGTCAACAATGTGGTCGTGTCTTGGACTCCTATAATTTTTATGTTTTCGTTAGGGTGACCATTTCCATTTTAGAGTGGTCCCAAAATCATTTTTTTCCACTTTTTCCCAAAATGATTTTTTTTCAAATTCATGACTTTTGAACCATTGAACCGATTTAGATGATCGATATATCAGATTGAAGTTGATGAGTAATATGGAACTTGCAAAAAAAAAGGATTTTGTTTTCGTAATTATTAATTGTATTTGTTTCTCATTGTTTTAATGGCTTGGGACTAGAGAGCACCATATTTTTTTATATTTTTTCTTGAAAGCTGAGGATATTTTACTTAACATATCGAAAAATCAGAGATGTGTTACTTTTCGTATTAAAGTTTGATTTTTTAAAGATAACATGTTTTCAGTCTCCATTCAGTATTCCTATGCGACTAGACTTGATCTATGCGACTAGAATCCAACTTTTTCGCAAGTGTAGTATTTTCTCATAGAAGAGCTGATTGACTTCAATTCAATATGTAGATTATCTGAATAGGTTTAGTAGTTCAAACGTTATGGTCTTTTGAAAAAATGGAGAAAAATTACGGACAATCGGTTAACTTTGAAAAATCATAATTCAAAACCGAAATAGAACACATTTTTTATTTTCGGATATGTTATGTAATAAATCCTCAAGAATCCTTCCAAGAAAAAATAGAAAAAAATATAGCGCCTTGGTCCCGAGACCATGTAAACTATATAAAAAAAATAGAATCAATAATTATGAGAAATAAATTCAAATTTTTTGAATATTGAGTATTTAAAAAAAAAGACCGAACACGAAATTATTGCGCCACATTCAACAGGGCATAACTTTTTTAAAATTGGGTAAAAATCAATCAAATTTTTCACACTTTCTCATTGATGTGTATTGTCTACATGCTATCAAACTCGAAGTGTTTGTGTTTAATTCGCTTTAATTTGGTATATTGATCATCTGAATCGGTTCAGTAGTTTAAAAGTTATAAATTCTTTAAAAAAAAGTCGTTCTTGGAAAAATTGAGAATAAACTGATTTTCGAAATGGTCACCCAAAAGTGCGGAACAGATTGAGCTCAAACTATGATGCAATATACAAAACAACCAAACACATCAAGGATTGTTGTTACAACATGAAAAATTCTACTCAACCATGCAACCACAATGTGCCACAGCAAAGCGTGGCAGAGTACAGCTAGTTTTTCATATATTATTGGTGTTTGCGTGTTTACACAAATTTGTCTACACTACGACAATGGACTTCAATATATATTTACCTAGAACTAGTAGAACTTTTTTTCGAGGTGGGTAATACGGACATATAGTGACGGGATTATGGACAGATTTGTAACATACGAAGCGTTGAAGTTTACCGCTCGCGAGAGGGATAATTTCGCTCTCTCTCGTCCAGCAACTGAAACTGAAACAACAGGAAAAGAAAACGGCAGAAGAGTTGAATAATCTTCAAAAAATAACATTTCACTGTCCATTCCAACCCCACCAGTGAAATATTTCAGTAACATAAATTTTTCACTCACAAATAAGTTTATGTACATACCTAATATCGCTTCTCTGTTAACTAGCAAACCAAACTGTAACCATCAATGAATTTAATTTTGAAATTAATCCACTCAAAATGCTTAAGATCGAAGCCGGAAAAATTACATCCACACACGGAATCATGTATGATTTTCGGTTTTTGTTTCCCTTTTCAACTTTTGATCTGTATTCATTGTCTTAGGGAGGTTGATTACAAGAAATAAGATAAAAATGCAACCATTTTTTTGTAATTTTCCTTATTAAATTCAAAATGCGTCAAAATGACGCGTCCCGTAAACCTAGTGTTAAGTAGCATGTGTACACTCAATTTTACGATTGACTCTAGAGGTTGGACACAGTTATTTTTGGTTTAAATTTCATTCAATTACCTCAAGAGTGTGTAGAATCGAAGTAGGCATTTGTTGTCAGGATATTTTATTTGTTCACACCATATCGTGTTGTCTACAGGCGAGTCGCTCGTGAGTTGGCTGAATTTTCGTATTATCCAAACTCCGCGATGTGGTGGTTCTCTGAAACGGTTCAGAGAACATCCGAAAATCCGAAAGTAGAAGATAAACAGAGACAACTGATTCTAAAATTCTTTCAAAAGTGGTTGCTCTTTTTAAGCGGAACCCGAAGTTGTCATCTAGATAAGTAACGAAAATGGCAGCTACGCAATCCTATGTCCAGAAACCAAAGAAAAAAGTCCATTTCAGCATTTTCCAAAACTTGAATGCAATTCAATATACTGTTTTTCAAAGCGTTGAAGTTTATCGCTCGCGAGAGGAATAATTTCGCTCTCTCTCTCATCCAGCAACTGAAATTGAACCAACAGGAAAAGAAAACGACAGAAGAGTTGAATAATCTTCCATCATGCATTGAATGTGATCTCAACATTTCACTGTCCATTCCAACCCCACCAGTGAAATATTTCAGTAACTTAAATTTTTCACTCACAAATAAGTTTACTTTTCTGTATATACCTAATATCGGTTCTCTGTTAACTAGCAAACCAAACTGTAACCATCAATGAATTTAATTTTGAAATTAATCCACTCAAAATGCTGAATATCGAAGTCGTAATAATTACATCCACACACGGAATCAATGCATCTTCCATCATGCATTGAATGTGATCTCAACATTTCACTGTCCATTCCAACCCCACCAGTGAAATATTTCAGTAACTTAAATTTTTCACTCACAAATAAGTTTACTTTTCTGTATATACCTAATATCGGTTCTCTGTTAACTAGCAAACCAAACTGTAACCATCAATGAATTTAATTTTGAAATTAATCCACTCAAAATGCTGAATATCGAAGTCGTAATAATTACATCCACACACGGAATCATGTATGATTTTCGGTTTTTGTTTCCCTTTTCAACTTATAAATCAACCACCTGTCCATATTACCCACACTGTCCGTATTATCCGTACCTCTCCTACGTCGTTCAGTCGGTAAAATGCAAAATAAGAAAAAAAAATAGGATGGGGTCCGAGATAAAGGGTGTGTCACATCAAATTGCATCACGGAAAAAACGCTGTAGAAATTTAATGTTTAGGAATTATATCTTCAGCTTTCGCTTATAATCAGATAAGAGTGTATAGATCACGTTGGCCATGCTTCACTGTCAATTTTTCGTAAATTTGGAAAAATGTCGTCGAACGAAAAAGAGCGTCGTGAATTAATCCTGCGCAGTCATTTCGAGGATCCGGAGTTGTCACATCGGGACATCGGTAAGATGCTGGGAATCGTCCAATCCACAGTCAGTAGAGTACTAAAACGATACTTCGAGAACCTAACCATCGACCGGAAGGTGAAGAACGGCAAAAATGGATGCTCCGTCAGTGAAGAAGATCACAAGCGCGTAGTTAAGCAGTTTAGATGTGATCCGAGAAGTTCGGTCCGGGATGTCGCCAATAAGCTGAATTTGTCAAGTTCATTCGTCCAGCGGACCAAGCAGCGGGAGGGCCTGCGTACATACAAGGTTCAGAAGGCTCCTAACCGCGACGAAAGGCAAAACATGGTGGGGAAGACGCTAGCCCGGAAGCTGTACACCGAAATGCTGACGAAGCCGCATTGCCTGGTAATGGACGACGGAACCTACGTCAACGCGGACTTTCGTGAGCTGCCGGGCCTGTTGTTCTTCTCCGCAGAGGACAAATTCAGCGTTCCGGAGGAGATTCGCAAGCAGAAACTAAGTTTGCCAAAAAGTACATGGTGTGGCAAGCGATCTGCTCTTGCGGAAAGCGGAGCGCCCCCTTCGTGATGACCGGCACGGTAAACGGGCAGGTTTACCTTAAGGAGTGCCTACAGAAGCCCTTACTACCACTATTGAAGCAGCACGAGGGCCCGACCATCTTCTGGCCAGATCTCGCTTCGTGCCACTATTCAAAGGACGTGATGGAGTGGTACGAAGCCAACGGGGTCACCTTCGTGCCAAAGGAAATGAACCCGCCCAACGCGCCGGAGCTTCGCCCAATAGAGAAATATTGGGCGATTATGAAGCAGGCCCTCCGGAAGAACCCAAAAGTTGTCAAATCGGAGGCGGACTTCAAGAGAAAATGGATTTCTGTTCAAAAAAAAAACTACAACCTGACGTTGTACAGAACCTTATGGACGGGGTAAAGAGGAAGGTGCGAGCATACGGGCTTGGGCTCGAAGTATGAATAAAAAGAAAATGCCAAAAGTTGTTTAATAGTTTTTATTTTACTGTCTAAAATTTTCAAAAGGATCGGTCTACTGGGCAAATTTCTACAGCGTTTTTTCCGTGATGCAATTTGATGTGACACACCCTTTATAACTGCATTGTTGATGAAGAGCTAAGAAATCATTTTAAATATAAATATATCAGTTGTTAACACGTTGAGCTCCGCAATGATCTTGATCCAACCTCCAGAGATATTCGCTATATAAAAATAAAATAATCAGAAATTCGACTAGGAGTAGGGTAAGTGTACCAACTGTGTACGAATGTCCTCCATACGTAACCAACTTTCAGAAATTGGCGAATGAATATTCTATTTTCGATCAAAATTATACAAAAGTACACTTTTTCTAGCAGTTTCAACTCTGTTTCTGAAGATTCTCACTGATATTTCGATGGTTAATTGACTAAATTGTATAAAAAACATGTTTGAAAATGTCACTTCCGTGTACCCATTATGGTAATAGTCGGTGTCATATGGAAAAAGTGTAGGATTCAAATAATACTTTAATAATAATTTTTAAATAAAACTATGCCTCTAAACCTTATTCCTAGTATGCAATACTATGTTCTTGATTCTGCACTCGACAAAAATTACGGGAACGGAGCGCAAAGTCGAAATTTTTAAGTGATTTTATAAACACTGTGACTTTGTGAAAAACCAACGCATGAAGATGGGATATACATTATTTTAAAGCTTCAAGACTTGAGATGTAATACTTGAATGCTTCTATCTTTTTGTGTGTAGGTGTAGTGGATAACAATACTGGAAAGAAAATAAATCGATTTTTGCTTTTGCTTTGATCGATTCTCTTGATTGATTTTTCTTGCGATAGCCATGGCCTTCAGAGACAGCCACTCCATAGCATAAAAATCTCACTATTTTGACCGCATATTCCTTAGCAAAATGCTAAGAAGCAAGCCTCAATGGGATACACTGTTTTCAAACTAAAATTTTTGAACAAAAGAACAATATTTCGCATGGAATCAAGTACCAAAATCGGCAAAGATTTATGATGTTTAAAAATCATATTAGAGGCTTTAAAAATAAGATATATATTCTAGACTAATAAAAAACACTCATTCGTATTACCATAATATGTACTATTGCTATGATAGGTACTTCTACCATAGTTACATCTTGAGCTTGAGCTTGGGTAGACTGTACAATTCGTAGTTGCTCTCCGTGATTGACCTGAACCAACCAAATTGCACAAAAAACACACAGAATGACGCTTGGGACTAGCAAATCATTCTCGTTGTGCAATTTTCGGCGATTCAAGCTTTAAATGGTCAATAACGACGCCGGCCACGTCCTTACAGTCACCAGGGGAAGGGAAGGAATGTTAGTATGATATTCGCCGCCCGAAGGCCAGAAGGGTCGCCTCTATAGCGTGGTTCCCTAGCGTTTATCATGGAAGGGATAGTTGTTAGTGGGAATGGTTAAGAAAAAATCAGGATTCACTGCGGTAAGTGATGTGATTCTAAAATCTTAAATTTAATTTTTTTAATATTTAAATTTTTTAACTTTTAATTTTCAATTTTTTTAATTTTTCAATTTTAAAGTTTTCAAATTTTTAAATTTTAGAATTTTGAATTTTTTTTTTAAATTCTCAGATTTTCAGATTTTAATTTTTTGATTCTTAGACTTTTAGAAGTTTAACAATTTTTATTTTTGGGTTTTCGAATTTTTAATATTTAGATTTCAACACGTTATGCCCCGACTTTCTCCCGCCGCGCCCTCCATTCGGTGCGCATCAAGAGCGTCCGCACAACATCAGTGTCGGTCCCAGCTCCCAAAGATATTTATTGTATAAATAAAAAATACTCAGCAATTCGACCAGAAAGTAGTCACATTTTGTAAAACATCCGAAACCAAACCGTACATATTTTCATTTTACTACTCAACAACGGATGAAGAACCTCTAATCTGAGTTTATAAACTCATTCTAGTGCCTGGAATTGAAAAACCAGGAACCAAAAAACTAATATAAATATATGAATGCTTTCAACTAACTAACTCACTCCAAATGGAAACTGAAATTAGAGCCTTCTGACTCAAATTATGAAATTCTGAAACTTAAAATCTCTAACATAATTAAACCCTGGACCTGACCATGAACGCCACCCAACGGCGAAAACAAGACGAAGTGTATTTAACCTTGCATACAAATCATCTCGTCCCCACCGCGAAATGGCGCTCAAAGATTCAATGCACCTATGTACGAAAATGCGACCGAATCGTATGCAATTGCGAAAAGTAGACGAATACACAGAATTGCAGCGGTACGGCTGCCAATGCAAATCAAATGAAACCAGTATGATGTATGTGTGATAGAGAAGAGAACCTTGCTGGAGAAGAGAAGAGAGACTTTGAGAAAAACAGCTCCACTTAGCTCAACAAAACAAACACCCTCTCAACACATACACACAGTTAGGAACGTCACCGCACATAACAGCGTGGGACCTTTAAGAGCAGAGAGTCCGTGGTACGCGAGAATCAAAGAGACTTGCACCTCATATCGCTTCCAAACTTTCATCTGAAATACTGCTTAAGAGAATACAAAGAAAAAAAACTTAGCCCGCGATTTGGCCATCGCATAACGCCTGCAGATTCTCCCTCTGTGATACATTCACTGCGGCACACAAACACACACACACTTCGTATTAAAATGGAGGAAAAAGAACACACGATAACAAAATCCCGTCCGCATTATAATTAATCGTGAATAAACGCGCACAACTTTTCCTTCAGAAATATGAACGTCACTTGCAAAAGACACACAATGTTTTCAATGCTTTTTCCATTTTGGAAAGATCACTTTTTCACCGATTTTCGAATTGCACACCAGCTGACGCGGAGCGAAGAAAAATTATGTCTACACCCGACGACGGTCCGATCCTCTCTCTACTTCTACCATAACTACATTTTGTAACAAATCCGAAAATGAAGCAAATTTTTTTCTCATTTTTTTACTTTATAACTTGTAATCCTAGTGATCAACGTTTTACTAACAAGAAGCTCAGTGGCAAAGTTAATTTGTTTTTTTGACGTGGGACTACGTCTAACCGGAGTATATGGGGGGTAAAATGAAAACCTAAACATAGAACATGCAGGAAAAAATGCAAGATTTCGAATGCTTATAACTCGAACATTTCTTACTGGATCGGAAAGATGTTTACATCAATTGATACGGAATATTTCAACGCTTCTATCGCAATTAATAAAATGTTTTTTTTTTATTAGATAAACAATCGAATAACTGTAAAATGTTGAGCGTTATCTAAACGCCCTAACTACCTCGTTTTGATTGGTCCGATTTACGGTTTCCCCAACACAGCCATCATAACAGAGCAGCCTTAGGAAAATCGGCATTGCAAACACATGAAAGTATGGGGATATTTGTTCGCACCGAAATGTGTTCCCTAACACAGACTTCAAAACCAAGCAGCGTTAGAGAAATCAGCATTGTAAATACATGAAAGTCGGGGGTATTTTTGTTCCGACTGAAATGTGTTTCCCTAACACAGACTTCAGAACCAAGGTGTCTGAGGAAATTGGCATTGTATATTTATGCAGGTCAGGGGTATTTTTGTTCCGACTGAAATGTGTTTGCCTAATAAAGACTTCTAAACCGAGGTGTGTGGGGAAATCGGCGTTGCAAATACATGCAAATCGGGGTCATTTTTGTTCTGACTGAAATGTGTTTGTCTAACATAGACATCAAAACCAAGATGTCATCATACCAAACGTAAAAGGACCGTCATTAAATTGACTTGTAACGAAGAACATAATCTATTGCATGAATTGACCTTACATGGCATTATACAATCTTTTTACTCACAAAGCAAATATATTGAATTCAATTGAATTCGGAAATTGTTTCATTCAATCAAAATTTTAATCAATACAAACTAATGATTGCTAAGCTAAGGTAGTCCCACGTCAACCTTGCGTTATATCATAGATATAACCTACCCATTTTTTTGGGAGCAGATTAAATCGTCTTGCCCTCGCATTACAGAACATTACAATAACTGAATATGTCGTATTCCTTTTTTGCAAGCTAAATTAAACCTGTATAATCACTAACATAAAATAAAACTCTTCACATACCTACGATTACTTCATTGAAATATGGAACTGCAAGCAAATGTTTTTTAGTGATTGATTGCATTTGTTGATAAATTATTCACTAAAAAGACTTTAAACTATTCGCATCATTCGCTTTCAGACTTGAATTTAAGGTAAACTTAAACTCTACCTTGAGGGCTTGAGAAAGGCAGCTGGAACATCTTAAGATTGTTACTGTCAGGAGTAGAATTCATCCAATACCTCAGAACAAAGAATACTGGTTGACTCTGTATTCGTATCAAAATTGTCTTCTTGGCTAAAGTCATTTTGAAAATTTTTCCGATTGACATATTTTGAGACTTTCAAGAGAATGCATCAAGAAGTAGATGCCATACGTTGAATTTGCAGGGATCATAGCAGTGTGGATGAAAAAATTCACATAACAATCGTGACATGTTTTGACAGCAAGATCGCGACGACACAAAGCAAATTCGAGAACATTTCCCTTTTATATGCCGAGAGATTATTTCTCACGGATAAAATCATCGGATAAGTGCCATACGTTGACCTACTGACTTATTGTCGGTCGCCGGTGACAGCAACGATCGGCGAACAAGGTAGCACCCATTATCTCACACACAGCGTAGGGCCTAACCACCGGACCGTGATCACGACACACGCCTGCCGATGCGATGTCACGTTTCTCTCAGCTTCACAACTGGAATCCGATTACGTGTGTCGGTCAGAGACATAGACAAACATGGCTTCCAGCGCAACGTGCCTCGGCTTTACGGCACGATGAATCGCACTTCGCCCAAATACAGCAAATTAGTCCAAATTACTAGCCGATCAAAGGGGGACAGGACATTGCTCCCAAGTCCGATAAGCTGAAGTCAGACGCCTCATCAAACGGGTAAAGCGTGGGAGCCGTCGTTAAGTTCTATTTCGCGAGAACTTGTTTTACGAGCCAAGGAGGACATAACCCGTGGGGACAATTTATCACGTTATATCCGACCGCAAACAAATACTCGATTGTCAAAATAAATTTGTTTTAGTTTTTCATGGACCGCAACTTCCCATTCGGCCAGCTGGACTATCAAAAGCTTTTGTCAGGCGATCTTGGAACGAACGGGTGGAGTCAGGCACAACAAGCCGCTTTTTAAATATGGGCGTGTGCTGATCTACTTTCATCGTGAGTTTATGGCCGTGCCAAATCAAACCAAACATCGCGACAAAGTGGTTATTAACCCGTCAGCCCGACATAAATGGTACCGCCTTAGTTGGCACGAGGATCGGATGATCGCCCAAACAATGATTCGACACATTAACAGGTTTGCTTTCGTGAAGTGACAGTTCGGGTCATTGTCACTGTTGGTAATAATTTGTTCCGGAAGACGTTGATCATGCACATGCTTCATGGTTGGGATACTCACGAAAATTTAAAATTCATATGATGCACTCAAAACTCAACTGTCGTTTTGTGATCGATGGCTGCCGAGTTCCCGTGGCCTCGGAATAACTCGTGCACAATGAGTGACATTTGATTTTTCTCATTATGCGTATGAATATCGGTCTGTTGTATCGTATTAAACCACCGGTCGTGACGGGCGGGAACCGAAAACAAAATTCGTACGAGCTTGACGTGGTGCTAAAATTCTGGAAGGCTACGAAAATCACGATGTCTGTTTGAAACAGGAAACACTGACGAACATGTCTTAAATTCAAAGTTCGAAAGCCACGGAAGAGAAGAATAGAATGAGTAATGTCAACCCTGTAAGGAATTCGGAGTGAAGATATTTTGGTAGTCGGAGCTGTAAAGTTTGCGAAATGGGTTTGTTGAATGGCAATAATTCATTCAACATCGACACATGTCCCATGTTTTCGTCGTATACTATAAATTAGGGAAAACTGTTGAATAGATGTTTGAAAAATGTTTATGTCTGAAATCACCCAATTAGTGCCACTTAAACATATATCACGTTACAGAACGCCAAGAGCCTCGAAGAGACCTGTTTGCTACGGTCGCTTTCGGTCGCGAAACGAAGTCAGATCATTAGCATTATTACGGACATTGGCTGCTGTTTACTTTACTACTTCGAGGTGATACGATTTCAACGGCAGTAGCTTGGCGGTAAAATCAACAACAGTGTGAATGCGAAGGCGTAAGAGTCGTTTGAGAAACACGGCTATTTCTATTTGGATGATATTGTTGAAATATGATCGATGTTTGCGTATTTATCTAACATTATACGAAATTGCTTTTATATGATCACATTAGGAATTGGTAATATATTTTGTGCGCAAATATTTTTTTTTATCTGTTTAGGGTTAGGATTTATTTCAATCCCACTTATAATATAAGTGTGTTATAATAAAGTACAGTTATATCTGTTTTGGAAATATCCTTCAAATTTTAGGAATAAAGTTCATCTCATCCAGAAACAACAATAATTATTTTTTGCTTAACGGATGGTACCAAGTCGCCAAATTAAAAATTACGAGTTATTGATGGCATTCGGTTGAGCAATTCGTAAACTACATACTCTACTCAGGCAGGACCAAAAAGGCACTAAACTGAAGAGTGAGTCAATAAAACCTCTAAGTGGGGCTGGGAAGAAGCGATTCAAACGCTTTATTGAAAGCGGGATCAGCTCCTGATGAGGCACGGCGGTTGGCTATGCTACCTTTGGTGACACCAAACTCGAACCCAACCAAGCGCTATCATAATAGTGATAGCAGCGGCGATAATCCGCGCCCTAAAAACAGGGTCGTGTCCCGGGATCTAAACTGTCTCTTGATGGGGGATCAGTCCAACATCGCTTGAATCCGACTAGAGCAAAATCCCCTGAACAGCCTCAAAGAACAGAGGGTGAGGACAAGCCATCGTATAGGGATGTGATCAACAGTGTTAAGGTAGGCATACTTCCAAAGAACTACCCTAACTCAGAGTTAACAATGCAGCAGCTTCTTGCAACGCAAAAAGCAGTTCTCAACAAAGTAGTAGAACAGCGAAAAGAAAAGGTGAAGCCAAAGTTTGGGAATTGCTTGTTTAGGCCAGGATATTTGATTTTGATTTGTAAAAACCAGGAAACATATGACTAGATCAAAGGTGTGATCTCTAGAATAGTTCCATGGGTGGGGGCAGAGCTTATTGCAGTTGATGAAGATCAAATCCCCCAACCGGAGACGTTAGTTGGCTTTTTTCCGATGAGCGCAGAAGACAGCAATGAAGAAATTCTTGCTCTTCTAGAGGCTCAGAATCCAAATTTAGTTGTTGATAGCTGGCGAATATTTATGAGGAAAATAATCAACAAGCGCCATGTAGAACTTGTTTTTAGTGTCGATCGGATATCGATGCAGTCACTGAAAAAAAGCGATTTTGTCCTAGACTATAAATTTGGGAATGCTCCTATTAGGAAAAAAATCCCTAAAAGAAATGAACTGGAAAAAATGGAGGTTGATCGAAATTTAGAGGCCACCGGTGTAAAAAAGACCTGCGAAACTGGAGAACACGAAGTGGGTGAGAACACCACTGTCCGTTATATTCCAGGACCAAGCGGTGTCTAGCGTGCTGGAAAGACTTAATATAACACTGATGAGGCTTACAGTATTGCAAGAACCTGTGCTACAACTGGAGACGATGAGGTGGATGGAAATGACACTACATCACATGTCCCAGGGCAGATCAGGGTCAAAAGTACTGGACGGACTATCTCGAAGAACAATTCGGAAGCCAAAAATCGGATGATCAATGACTGCAATGATTTTTCTGGGGAACAGAAAAAAGTACCCAATGATCAAATACATGATCATCACATTCAATAGTCACGACAATATATAGTTCATCCAAATAAATCTCCATCATGCAAAGGGTGCAAGCGCTGTACTTTGCAAGAGATTTATACAAAGCAAACTAGATATTGCTTTTATCCAGGAGCCATGGACAAATAACGGAAAAATATTGGGTATTGAAACTAAATCGTGTAAGTTGATATATGATGAAACACAGCAGTCCCCAAGATCTGCTATCCTTGTGAACGGGTACGTTAAAATGTTACCTATTACAGAATTTATACAACGAGATATTGTAGCGGTTGTTTGTGAAATTCCTACTACTCGTGGAAGAACAGAAATCTGCGTGGCGTCTGCATATTTTCCAGGAGATGTAGACGAAGTGCCTCCCCCTGGAGTCCAAGCATTTGTATCTTTCTGTAGATCTCAGAATAAAGCATTCATCATCGGGTGCGATTCAAACGCACATCATACGATATGGAACAGTACAGACATTAACACAAGAGGTGAGTGTTTATTACAATATTTGACAACCAATAATATAAATATTTGTAATGAAGGTACCAACTGTACTTTTATGAACTCCATAAGGCAGGAAGTTTTGGATTTGATATTTTGCAGTAATACTCTCTCTGAAAACATATTTAATTGGCATGTTTCTGAAGAAATATCGCTGTCCGATCACAAACACATAATGTTTGACTATAAAGTGAATAACATTATTAGAGAAACTTTCAGGGATCCCAGAAAATCAAACTGGGAACTTTTCTATTCCTATCTATCGGTGGGGGGTAGCTTCCCAGAAAAAAAGTATTAAAACTAGTGAGGAACTCGAAAAAACCTCTATTTATGTTACAACAAAAATAATTCAAGCTTACAATAAGAGCTGCCCAGTCAAGGTACGATCAACAGACAGGGATGTACCATGGTGGAATACTAGGCTGGAAAATTTAAGAAAAAACGCTCGAAAAATGTTTAACCGAGCAAAGCGTACTTCGCAATGGGATGAATATAGGAAAGCACTCACTGCCTATAATAAAGAGATCAGAAGATCTAAACGTAAAAATTGGAGGCACACCTGTGAAAACATTGAAAGTACTCCAGTCGTTGCAAGATTACAAAAAGTTTTGGCAAAAGATAATTCTAATGGTTTAGGAACTCTCAAAAAAGAGGACGGAAAGTTCACTTCTAATGCATCGGAGACCTTGAGTTTAATGATGCAAGTTCATTTTCCAGGATCGCTACTGGTCTTGAGTGATAGGACGACTTGCATAGATCCACATACTGATTTGCAACAGAATCACACTTTACCGTCTGAAGATTTCAATGATAATACCAGTAAACCTGGGCATAAAATGATCAGTGCAGAAAAGCAAGATCTAGCGAGTTGTATTTTCACTCATGCAAGAGTCGAATGGGCAATAAATTCATTTGATCCTTTTAAATCACCGGGAAGCGATGAGATCCGTCCTGTGATGATCCAGAAAAGTGGAGGAACTGTAGTGCCCTGCTTAACAGAAATGTTCAAAGCTAGCTTACGATTGAACTATATACCAAAGAATTGGCGGCAAATTCGGGTCGTTTTTATTCCCAAAGCTAATAAAAAAGATAAAAAAAAGTCCAACATCGTTTAGGCCTATTAGCGATGGTTTCTTCACCTCCGCTTAAGATTTAAGCGAGGCTTAACGGCAAGTTAAGCCTCGCTTAACTTTTTTCCCATTTCTTCACCTCCGCTTAACGGCTAAGCCAGGGTTTAATAAAGCCTGGCTTAGGCTAAGCGTCGCTTATCTTAAGCGGTGGTCTATGACCGCTTAACGCCGTTAAGCGGTCGATTTTCAGTTTTTGCTTTTCTTCACTGTTGTGCTTTGGTAGTAGTAGCAGATATTTTTTCAGCCATTCAACTAGTATTAAAAACGATTTTATACAAAATGTCTTGTTATCGTAATTGTGTTTGGGATACATATTATTGGAGATTTTTAGATGATGATGAAGAAAATAGTGAACAATACGGCGAATTACTATTAGCACGTCGTCAATATAAAATGCGTGTTCGAATAAATATTGATAATTGGGACGATCTGGATTTCTTTATGAGATTTCGTCTTCAGAAGAGTACGGTCATGATGATACTGGATATCATACAACCTTCTTTAGAAATCGATGAGACAAGGTAGAAAATATAACCTGTATTGCAGCGTATCTGAAAGATATAATTCTTACATCCTTTGTATCTATGTTTTGCAGATCGCGTTATATTCAGCCATTAGTACAATTATTGGTGGCTCTTCGATTCTACGCACTAGGGTCGGTGCAGATAGCCGTCGCTGATTTTGCTGGTATTTGCATTTCTTCTGTGTGTCGTATCATTCGTCGTGTATCTTTTGCGTTAGCTCAATTACGGTCGCGGTTTATCAAGATGCCGAAAACGCAGCATGAACTACATGCAGCAAGTCGTGAGTTTTACTCAATCGCAAAATTTCCTCGAACAATTGCTTCAATTGATTGTACGCACGTCAAAATACAATCACCTGGTGGTGATCATGCCGAAAACTACAGAAATCGAAAATCATGGTTTTCGATAAACGTGCAAACAGTCAGCTCTGCAAATTTGAAAATTTTGAATATTGTCGCAAGGTGGCCTGGAGCATCCCACGACCAACACATCTTTAATAACTCTTCACTGAAGATGCAGCTTGAGCGAGGAGATTATGGACACTTTATAATCGTAGGCGATTCCGGGTATCGTAATACAAAATATCTGGCAACACCGTTTCTTAGATGTGAAACCGCAGCCGAAAATTTGTATAACGAAAGTCAAATCCGTACTCGTAATGTTGTGGAGCGATCATATGGTGTTTGGAAGCGACGATTTCCAGTACTTTCTTTGGGAATGCGTGTGATAATTTCTACAGTACAGCTAATAATTGTTGCATGTGCAGTGTTACATAATATAGCAATCGATGCCAAAGAGGAGGTTCCACCACCAGAGATAGAAGGATTTGAAGAAATGTTAGCTGCAACAATGGTTCCGAACGCTTCAAACACAGAGATAAATGATGCAGGTTGTGTTCGCGATCACTTGGTTCAAAACTATTTTGCTCAACTGTAAAAGGATCTTACGTAAATAAAAGACTTGTGTTTATATTCATATACATCAAACTTTAATTGTTGTCATCGTTTATTATTAGTAGGTATATACCTGATTCAGTCACTTATTGAACCAGAACTGTTCGTGGTTGTTTCCGTATTATTTCCGATGGAATTGTTCAACAATTTAATCCGAAGCGCATACTCCTCCCTCATATGCTGATAACGAAGCTGCTCCATTTGTAGCTTTATTTTGTCGGTTTGAAGATTGATGTGAGCCGATTCCAATTCAGTTCTTCGTTTTTGGACATCGAGACGATGCACCTCCTCCATCATCTCTTCATTGCGTTCTAAAATTTTCTTTTTAAGGTCCTGCTCAATGGTCTTCTGGCGCTTCGATTTTGCCTGAAGGAAATTACTTTTCGGCCGTTTGAGCATAGCGGGGCTGTATTTGTCCCATGTATCACCAGATTTTGGGACAGAACTCGTACTTTTGCTGGGACTCGCTAGTTGATCTCGATCATCACCGGTTGATCCTTCAATGTGATCACTTTCGATCACTTTATCACATGCAACCTCATTGTTGATAGCAGATCTAGAATCGTCATCTAGATATTCAACCTCATAACCATAGCTCGTTGCTGCTTCCACTTCAGCATGAGGCTCTATCTGAGAATCTATCTCGGGCTCAATCAATGTTGTGGATTCTTTTGGCGCAGCAGCAACGGTTTCTTCATCATCATCATCGTCGCAAAGAGATTGAAGTCCATCGACAGACAACGCGATTACTTCTCGTAGCTCAGCCATCGCTTCTGATTTTGGCCGCCATTCTTCAGGGCCTCGACCGCCACCAGTGGCTCTACGCGATAATGTCTCCTTTGAAACCGCCTGACGGATGTTCTTTTTTATATTTTCATATTTCTTTTTGAGTACTGTCAGCGTTCTCACCTGTTTGATAAAATTGATAAAAAAAAATATTTGTATTGATAGAGCCATAACCCGATCATAAATATCATAATGCTTTGAATGCCCACGCATAATAACAGGGACAGTTTCGGCAGCCCAATATCAATGAGAGTTGAATCAAGTTGAATTAGTTTTAGATAACATCAATCCTACTTTGATTTGATCAGTAGTGTATCCAGGGGGAGGGGCTTAAGGTCAAAACCTCCCCCAGAGCCTAAAATTTTCATTTACATCCTCTTTTTAAAATTTGTTCGACACAAATCCTCCCTAGACCGAATTTCTGGCTACGCCACTGAACGATGAATAAAATCTGGTTTGCCGCGCTACCACTGTGTCACTCTGTCGCTGTCATTGTGCTTGGGCCTTAAAAAGGTCTGGCTCGCATTCGAAGTATATTCAAAATTTACAGATTGCTCAAACTAAAATCGTGCGTAACGAAGAAACGCAAATTTACTTGTGAATAGCACACGAAGTACTATTATACTTACCGTATTGAGGCAGCTCGTATTGAACTCTCTAGTGATTTCCTCCCACATGCGAACTTTATCGTCGTTCCTTTTAACGTCGCTGACCTTGCATTCAATTACGTCTTTTCTATTCAATGCTAATCTCAGCAGCAATTCTTCTTCCGCATCTGTGAAATTAATTGAGCGGACTCGCTTTTTGTCTCCGAGTTTCGGCGTCATTTTACTTTACCTTTTTGTTCAAAGTCCCAACGAGTTGTTAAAAACAGAAAAATAGATTCAATTCTTCTACTACTGACACTATCTCATAAGAGCCAAAGTCTTATTTATAAAAATGACTGTTTCCTGGTGTTATGTGTTGAGAAATATGTAATTCTCAAGGAAACATTCATCATTACTGTGAAAAGAAAAACACATGCTGTTGCATAGAATTGATGAGTAAAGTAAAAAAAAACATAACAACATGGAAAATCCATGAAAATCATTTATTACATTTACGAAATTGGCCCTCATTAATGATCAATGTCGAATTTCTCGATTGCGTATCACATCAAAACAATCATCGTCGGCTTAAAGTGACAGGTCAAATGGAAAAATAGGGCGACCAAACGGGAAATATACCTAAGCGCGGCTTACGGTAAGCGAGCCTCTCAGATTGCTAAACCGGGGTGAAGAAATGTAATTTTTTAAGCCTCGCTTAAATGTGCGGCTTAACGTTAAGCGAGGCTTACCGTAAGCCAGGTTTAACGCGTTAAGCGGGGCAGGTGAAGAAAACGGCCATTAGTCTTTCGTCATTTATGCTGAAATTAACGGAGAAACTAATTGATGACTATATCAAATCGCAATACTTGAAATCGACACCACTCAGTAAACTTGAATTTGCATACCAGCCAGGAAAATCAACAGTAACAGCACTTCATACACTAGTAACGAAAATTGAAAAAGCACTTGAAGTCAAAGAGTTGCTACAAGCCGCGTTCTTAGATATTGAAGGAGCGTTTGACAATGCATCCCACAATTCAATGAGAAATGCTATGATACAGCGTAATTTCGATGAAACTGTTGTAGAATGGATATTTCAAATGCTGCAAAAAAGAGAAATAACGTGTAATCAGGGAGGGGCCACAGTTACAAAAAGAACTGTGAAAGGATGCCCACAAGAAGGGGTCCTTTCACCTCTGTTATGGTCATTGGTAGTAGATAACCTACTGGCACTCCTTGAAGAGATAGGATTTGAAATCATAGGCTTTGCAGATGATATTGTAATTGTAGTTCGTGGGAAATTTGAGCATGTAATCAGAGACAGATTGCAATATGCTCTAAACTTAACTATAGCATGGTGTAATGATGAGGGTTTATCTATAAATCCTCATAAAACTACTGTTGTTCCATTTACACGTAGAAGGAAAATGAAAATACCAGATTTGCATTTGCTGGGAACTAAAATAGTGTTTTCTCCAAAAGTGAAATATTTAGGAGTAACACTTGATAGCAAGCTCAATTGGAACTCGCATTTAGATGAAATAATACATAAGGCTACAAATGCATTATGGATTTCGTAAAAGAACATTCGGTAACAAATGGGGACTTAGACCTAAAATGATCTACTGGATCTACACTGCTATAGTGAGACCTAGAATAACATATGCGTCATTAGTTTGGTGGCCAAAAACAAAATCCAAGCATGCTCAGGAAAAGCTAGGAAAATTACAAAGGTTAGCTACAATTTCCATCACAGGAGCAATTCGTAGTACGCCATCTAAAGCACTAGATGCAATGTTAAATCTACTTCCCTTATATCTATTCGTTCAATTGGAGGCGGAAAAAAACGCACTAAGGTTGAAAAGAACAAAACAGTTCTTTGATGGAGATCTTAGGGGTCATTTAAGTATTCTAAAGGAATTCAAACTTAATCCGATACTAACTCAGGAGGACTGGATGAACAGGCAATACAACTTTGAACGACTATTCAATGTGACTGAGCCAAGCCGCACTGAATGGGAGTCAGGGGGACCTGATATTCACCCAGGATCTAGGGATTTTGATAAGGCTTACAACAAATAGGGGCCCGCCACAATAGATGAAATAACTGGTCGTAGTGGAAAATGTACCCAACAGGAAAAAAAAAAAACTACATACCACATTTATCAGATTTGAAAAAGCACGCGTACAGCTGGAATAACGTATCGAAATTGTTTTGAATGATCAATGAAAATCTCATAGCATAAAGTCTGCTTCATTTAATATTGGAACAAATTCTTTTGCTCATTGTGGCGCTCCTAGTGGACGGATTTGGAAACTTTTTTCACCCACGTGTCGGGAAATTCATTACCTTTCACCATGTATTTATGTCATAACACCAAACGATAGCATTTTGTAAACAACCGCCATGGAAGCCGAACGGAGAGATAAAATTGTGCACAGTTTTCTTGAAAATCCATTGTTGTCGGCATCTAAGCTAGCTAAACAGCTTAAAATGCCCAGAAATACCGTATGGCGTGTTATCAAGCAGTACAAGGAAACATTGACGACGGCTCGGAAGCCGCATTCGAAGCGTCGGAGTGGAACTGTCGACCGGAAACTGCGTGGGAAAGGCATCAAGGCCGTCAAGAGGAATCCCAATCTTTCAGACCGCGATTTGGCCAATAAGTTCCAGGCCGCTCACAGTACGGTGCGACGAATTCGTCTCCGGGAAGGAATAAGGTCATTCCGAGCCAGCAAACAGCCAAATCGGACGCTGAAGCAGAACAATGTGGCCAGAATCCGTGCTCGAAAGCTGTACGACCAAGTGCTGACCAAGTTCGACGGATGTATTCTGATGGACGATGAGACCTACGTGAAGGCGGACTTTGGGCAAATCCCAGGTCAAAAATTTTATTTGGCGACGGCTCGGGGGGATGTACCTGCAAAATTTAAGTTCGTGTTTGCGGATAAATTCGCCCGCAAGTATATGATTTGGCAGGGGATATGCAGTTGTGGACAGAAAACCAAAGTCTTTCTCACTGACAAGACAATGACATCAGAAGTCTACAAAAAAGAGTGCCTACAGAAACGGATTCTGCCGTTTATTCGTGCCCACGACCGTCCAGTAATGTTTTGGCCGGACCTCGCAAGCTGCCATTACAGCAAAACGGTTATGGAATGGTACGCAACGAACGGGGTCAGCATAATACCGAAGGACCTCAACCCCCCAAACTGCCCCCAGTTCCGGCCGATAGAGAAATACTGGGCAATCACGAAGCGGAGGCTTAAGGCAAAGGGAAAACTTGTTAGGAACATGACTCAAATGAAGAACTGGTGGAATCAAATCGCCAAAACGGTGGACGAAAAGGGTGTGCGCCGCCTAATGTGCCGTATTACGGAAAAAGTACGAGAATTTCTTCAAAACAGCAATGAATAATTTTTTTTTTATGAAAGAGTAAAGAAAATGCTACATTTGTATGAAAAACAAATTATGAATTCGTTAATAAATGACTGAACTACACGCAATTGTTTGTGTTCCAATATTAAATGAAGCAGACTTTAGCACCAGTCTTTAAATTCGTTTTTCTCGAAATCAGAAAAATGTCACATGGTTCAGTCTGACTTAACACCGACCAATTGTGGAATACACTCGGAAAAAAAAATCAATGACACAGAGTGTGAACTTTTTAGTTGATTTTTTAAATGAAATAAAAAACCAAAAAACCAATCCATCATTCTAGAGCTTTTTTTTTAATTTCTGGAATATTCTATGAATACTTTTTTATCTTGATGTGTTGTAGGGTTGTGTCCCATTCACCCGAAACACGTTTACCCGAAGTACATTTACCCGAATGACATTCACCCGAATGTAACAAATACCCGAATGGACATTTACCCGAATGAACATTTACCCGAATGCAACGTTTACCCGAATGCGACATTTACCCGAATGGGATGTTTACCCGAATGAAGAAGGAAAAATTCCGACAAATCAGTTTATGAGTTTTGTCGAATCTGCTGTTAGGAAGTTACGAAGTAAACTGAGAAATTGTAATGAGGAAATTCGAAAAAGATGTTGAAGACTTCGCTGTGTTATTTTTAGAAATTAGTGTAGGCACAATTGACATGCTGTCTTCTTTCCTTTCCGTATTGCTCTTTAAGACCAAGAGATCATTCAGAAATGAGCATGGGTTATGAAATATTCTGAAAATTAAACAGGTAACTTTAAGATAAAATTTTTTAATGAAAATGTGAAAAGAATAGATAAGAAAAAATGGTACTTACGTATTTGCCGCCGCAGTGCAATTTTTATCATGAGTTTATAATTTCGTGATGAAATTTATTTTGAGATCAATGTAATGGGGGCGAAGTCACCATTTAACGAGGATAAGGAATCGAGGCGGCACCAAGCCGCCGAGGTGACGCAATCCGAGTAGGCCGCCGACCCGACCCGCGGCGGTCTCTCGCAAGCAAACCTGTGTTCCACCGATTGCCCGGTTTGTTTGAAACATAGGAGACGATCCTTTAGTCAGGTTAATTATGCATGTCATGCATTTTGATTGCCTGGTTGCAAACGTGATGCACCAGATAAACGTATGGCGTCCGACGCTCGTAAACGGGCTGCGTCATCCATAAGAATGGATGGACCTAATAATACGTAATAAAACTGAATTCTTTCACTATTTTCTTTATGCTTTCATTATTTTGAAAAGGACTTTATTCAATGCCAGTACTTCTCGAATTGTACTTATTCTTCCCACGAAAAATACTTTTTGAATGGAAATTTTTGAGACAAATATGATCTTTGTATAACACTGATCAGAATTAAATACACAAATACAAATGAGGGGCTTAGAATGAAAGAGGTGTAAGTGATTTGATCGATTTCTCTACATCGACTCTCTCTTTTGGTCATAACATAGCTGCAAATTCATTCACAGCTGTATTTGACAATCTTTAAGAAAGGTCAGAACCTCATCTATCGGATGGTTTAGCAAACTCATATTGGACGATTTTGCAGTTGAGTTATTAACTAAAGAAAAAGTTGATGAAGAGAAATCGATCAAGTCACTTACACCCCCTGCATTCTAAGCCCCTCAAATACAAATATAGTAAAATTTGTGTATTATTTGAATATATCCTCCTTTTGGGTAAGTGTCGCTTTCGGGTAGATGTTACATTAGGGTAATTGTCGCATTCGGATAAATGTAACACTCGGGTAAATGTTACATTCGGGTAATTGTTGCATTCGGGTAAATGTCGCATTCGGGTAAGTGTCAATTCGGGTAGATGTTACATTGGGGTAGTTGTTGCTTTCGGGTGTTTGTTACATTCGGGTGTGTGGAATTCGGGTGAATGTCTTTCGGGTAACTGTCATTCGGGTGAGTGGGATTCGGGTAAATGTGACACAATCGTTGAACAGTTATTCTGCAAAAATGGAGCTCAGCGGGAACCCGGTGGGTATGAGACGTCAAGGAGTACAGCGAGCATGGTGGTTAGACCAAGTGAAGCAGTACCTACCGAGCACAAAATGCCTGCAGAATTCAAGATGGATAGAAACGAATTGAGTTATATAAAATAAAATAATATTGTGCTGATTGGTACTCGAAAAATTAATATCGATCCTCTACATGCGATGGAAGAATTTAAAAAGGAAGGAAGGTGGGCATTTGACTGAGAGAGGCAAAAAGATCTAAAGTCATCGGCACTGATCCAAAGAGTTCCCTATGTTAAATAACAAACGAATGAAGGAAAATTAATTTATGTTATAAGTTCAGAATGGGTAGCTCTCGGAAGAAAGGCCATTTTTTCACGTAAATTCCGATTCGAGTAACTAGAACATATAGTGTGAACACTGTCACGTTCATAATAAGCAAATCTATTTTCTATAAGTGATCTCGGAGAAACGGATTTCGAACATTTTTGTGAAGTTTTCATTCGGCCTTATAAACGAACAGAATTCATGTTTTTCCAAAATAAAAAAAAATAGACTAAACCATACTCATCTCATCCTACCAACGTATAGGCGTGCAAATTGAAAGAATTGTCCTTTGTAAACACAACCTTCTCCCATCTTTCTGGCAGCATACAAATTCCTCATCCGAAGAATTTATGATCTTTCGAAACGATCCTTAAACATACCTTCGTCATCAATCGCAACAAATAGTACTAGGAAGTGGTGATACTGGTGAATATGGTGAGTGAGCTAGAACGTTACATTGAAATGTTTCTGGGTAAGTTTGAAAGACTTGAGCAACATGTGGTCGAACTTTGTCGTGCAGTAAAATTTTCTCATATCGCGACCATTTTCCTCCAATATTCGAACCAAAAGCATTATCTCGTGTTCAGTAGCAAGATTCTGTGATGGATCATCCTGCTTTGAACAGCTCACAAAATACAACACCAAATTGGTCTTATCAAATAAACGTTTTGCCATCGATACTTAAATCTCTACTTCTAAAGCATTGGAATAATTCTCCAGACGTTCTTCTTTTAATAGCAATCATTCGATGCACTTCTAAAATTAAAAAAAAATAAACACATGGAAATAAATGTGACTGGAGAATCACTGGAGGCAATTATAAAAATAGTAATAACGATGTTTCGTCTGTCCAGTTAAGTCTCAAATGTAGAACAATCCAAAAGATACCCCTGGAAAAATGTTTCTTTTCATGAAGTTACTAAACGTGATTCGAAATTGTTTAAAACCCCCGATCATAGAGTCTAAAATGATCCTCGTTTCAAACTGATTTGTGGTGGTCGCTTTTTTGTGCCACTAAATAAAGTTTCCTAATTGAAAATGCCAAAATTTATTTAAAAAGTTTATAACTCTGGACAAATTATTGAAGATTGACCAAAATAATTAATGTTAAAATTACTGAGTCAATCAATTTTTGAAAATGTCAAATGTAGTTCCTTAGTTGATAGTCTAAACGGTGGTACCTAACCTCATATTGTGATGATTCAAATGTGAAAAACTAAAACCTTTCAATGAAAAATTACTGTCTCTATTTGAACATCTAATATATTACATAATACGCTATGTCGATTATGAACACCTAAAGACGGCGCTAGTGGTTGTATGGTTAGCGTAACATCCTCACAATCCGATCGGCCTGGGTTCAATCCCAGCTGGCGTCGTTGGGATTTTCTGAGGCGAAAAATCTCTGGTTACGACTTCCTTCGGAGGGGAAGTAAAAGAAGTTGGCCCGGCTCATGAGTTGTTGAGTCTAATAGGTAGGAACAGGTGGAGTCGCCTCCCTGATGTCGGTGATTGGCACTGAAGTTGCGGAAATAGGCCGACGAAAAAATAAGCGAAGATAAAAAAAAATGAACACCTAAGAACATAATCAAACCGTTTTTATTTTTCTAATTTCAGATGGCGTACCAAAAGTTCGCTCCTGGATCAACGGCACTGACCTCCAGTCAACTCTCTCGAGACCCCGTTCGGCAGAGGTTGTGACCGCCAATGGAGTCAACGGAACCATACCAAACGGTCGTGCCCACAACGGTGTCAACGGGGTCAATGGGATGAATGGGGTGGTAACCCGAGGACCCGGGGGTCTCCACGAGGACCTTGAATTCCCACCAACGACCCGAACTCTATCCAAAAAGAAACAGATAGTCTGGATGCGGCCACATGTAATTTATCTTGAGATCAGAGTGATTTGGCAAAATAATGATTTGTATTCGTTTTAGGATATTTGTACGAGGCCACAGTTTCGTTTGTCCCCACCAGGAACACCACTTACGGCGCGGGAACTGCCCGAACCGGTGGGACCAGGCGATCCCAGTCTGCTGGCCGCCCTAGGATGCCTATCACAATTGCCAAGACTGCTGGAACGAGTCGTCCCACCGGAACAGACATTCGATACGTCGAATGGTTACTGTGGAATGTTCAAGTAAGTAAATTGATTGATCTCAATTAACTGTATTGCGTCGGGACTCTCGCGTGAGCAAAGTCATTTTCATGATTTAAAAAATAGATTCTACGATGAAGGAAGCCAAACCCACAATTTCTCGTATAACATAAACAAATTGATTGCGAGATCACTAATGTCTCTGGGGTAAACCGAAATAGTAATTAATTTTCGACGCATATCGTGCCAACTAGAATTATTGGAAAAATTATCCAGTTGGCTAATCGAACCATTCAAATCCTGAGATCGCTGGAGAATAGGTATTACTTCACTGACACCTATTTGTCGCGATTCAATACGGCTAATAGTGCCGATAAATTCACTCCGATGCTAATAGAGTGAGCGAGGGTGCAATGGACGCCCACACGCCGACCCGCAATCGAACAAGCTAATTTCAATCTAATAGCATCATTTAGTCATGGAATAGGTTTGGGAGATGCGAACGGAGCTGGCTTTTTCTGAGCGCATCTAACCTTCGAGCGACGGGTTGAAGCAACCAACAACGAGTGTTTGAGAACAGATTCTCATATGTATATTTTCTGCAGATCCGATGGAACTTCGCTCAGAAAATACAGCGATAAATAATCTCTATATTTAGGCCCATTAAATGTTCTATTTTATTTAATTGTCTCTGCGTGTGTTACTGGAGAATTTCCGCCCCGCGAGAAATGTTTGTACATATTTTTCACTTATTTCTAGCTTAAGAAATCTTTGTCACAAACGCCTTTGGGTAGGCAATTGCGAAACGTAAAGCTAATGCATTTCAACAAGTTTGTGACCCGAGTGAACAAGCATATTACAGTCAATATTATTTTTGTACAATTGTATTATGCGATTCAAGCTTCGACTGGATAATTAAATCGCACAAATGGAAAATCAAACATAAAAGGATCCTACAAAAATAGGTTTGATTGTAACGTCGAAGGCTTTTCAAACTGTATATATTCGAGTCTAACAAACTCGTTTAAACTGATTTGTGGTGGTCGCTTTTTTGTGCCACTAAATAAAGTTTCCTAATTGAAAATGCCAACATTTATTCAAAAAGTTTATAACTCTGGACAAATTATTGAAGATTGACCAAAATAATTAATGTTAAAATTACTGAGTCAATCAATTTTTGAAAATGTCAAATGTAGTTCCTTAGTTGATAGTCAAAACGGTGGTACCTAACCTCATATTGTGATGATTTAAATGTGAAAAACTAAAACCTATCTCAGACAGTGAAAAATTACTATCTCTATTTGAACATCTAATATATTACATAACACGCTATGTCGATTATGAACACCTAAGAACATAATCAAACCGTTTTTATTTTTCTAATTTCAGATGTAATCTTTGTTCAGATATAATCAGATATAATCTAATCATGTAAAAGCGAGTCCGACCTGTATTACAATATTATAACGCACCTGTGCACACCACTACGCTGTTATTTTATATAAGTGGTTTGTTTATAACTTCGAATATTATTTTCAATGAGGTGAAATTTTAGAAATAACTGTTTCGCAGAATAGTTAGACCGCCCTGGAATGTTTTTTTTATTGTACAATCAGTTGACGAAATTTGATTGATTGATTCACACACAGGAATATAAACACTTCTCATCTTTTAGCGCTATTCTCTCTTCTGTTAATATTGCTGGCCTCGGAAAAAAGTTGCATTACTTTCTCATGCTCAAGATAAGCGCAGCTGTCATCCTCAGTGGAGAAAGTTTCGCTACTGGAAAGCAAAACCAAATCACATACAAAATTGCAGAACGAAATTCACTTTCTTGGTGACTAAATAAACGAAATAAACTCTCTTTGTTAATCTCAACAATCTCGAAACGAGTAGCATTCCTTCATTATGATGAAGATTAGCGCAAATGCAATCCTAGTCGGAAGCAGTTTTTCGACTGTCACGCGAACCCAAAAAACTTTTAACATTCCAGTACGACATTCAAGATGTTTGGTATTCCCCAAATAATTTTCCGTGACAGGGTCAATGCACACTGGAGCAGATACAAAATGGGGTTTCAGCGTAGCGAAGATGCACTATTTTTACGTACGGGTTATGAAGCACGCACGTACACACACAAATTTCCATATAGCAATGGCTTGAAGCTAAATAAATATATACACTTATCTCCGTTTTGCGCTCCTCGCAATAGAAGCCCTTCCAAAATTCCAGAACATTTATTTCCTCGTTGGGTCAACTATAGCCTTGCTTGATGATTCCCCACACAATTGTGTAGCTCAATACCTTAATGCAACGGCATCAGTTTGATGCAATGATTGCAATATCAAAGACATCAGCGCGTGAGTAATTTGGTCGCAAAACAAAGAAGAAAAAGCGATGCTCATTGCCTTGAGTACAGAACGTGACTGAAAGTTTGCCTCAGCGAGATCAACTGTTTATACTCCAGGCAAATATTCCCCTTCATTCTTATTCTTCTTTTCTTTTATTCACGGGAACTTGAAATCTTATGATTTCCCCTTCATTGCTCGTTGATAAGTTGCCCATTATTGACAGCTCTGTTCGGGAAAGCACCCAAATGGACAGAACAAATGTAAGGAGGAATGGAAACGTTTATAGTTTTCATGAATTTTAACCATTTACACACCAGGGGATCGTAATGCATAGCATATTAAACAAATCTTTTTTTTTTCGATTCGTTTGGTACATAATTTCGATTCGTTTGGTATATAAATCACCAAAATCCGTTCGTGGTGAAAATAGTTATTAACGTTAACTTAATTTCATAAAAACGTGACCGGTTTTCTGATTTGGCACCCTTAATTAAAGACGTAGTTCTACGTCAAAAATCAAAGAATGGTTGTGTCCGAGACACGACCACATAGTTGATCCCATTAGGCTATCTTTTGCATGCTGATTTTGGATATGTTTGGAAAAATACATCGATAAACTCTTTGATGTTGATTTGGTGGTTGTACGATAGTTAGTTTCATTAGCTTTTCTTCAATGTAAAAAAAAAATGTTATGGAGTGCCGAATTCGATTGACGCAAAAATCTCATTAATCTATTATGAAATGACTGAGCAATAAGCGTTTGAAATTGGACATTTTTCACGAGGGGATTGATTTTGGTTTTTTAAATGCTTGCCTCCCAGTATGTTCCTGAAAGACGTATCCTACGTCAAAAAAAAATGGAAAGGAATCCACAAATTGCCTGAGAGATAGGCGGAAGGAAAAGAATCGAACGGGGATTACTTCGTGAAAATTTTATGTTTTCTTCAACGAAAACATGTTGTCCGAGACACGACCGTGTGTGACGTGTGATTAGAACTTACTGCGATATTTGCAGAATTACAGTAGATTTCGTAATCTATATGTATAAAAATGGATTTCTGTCTGTCTGTCTGTCTGATTCTTATGGACTCGGAAACTACTGAACCAATCGACACAAAAATTGGTATGTAGGGGCTTTTGGGTCGGGGATGGTTCTTATGATAGTTCGAAACCCCTCCCCCCTCTCTAAGGGCGGGGGGCTGCCATACAAATGAAACACACATTTCTGCATTACTCGAGAATTAATCAAGCAAACCAAACGAAATTTGGCATGTGGAGGTTTTAGGATGCAATAAATGTTTCTGTGGTGGTTAGACACTCCTCCCCCTCTCTAAAGGGGGGGCTGCCATACAAATGAAACACAAATTTCTGCATTACTCGAAAATTAATCAAGCAAACCAAACCAAATTTGGCATGTGGAGGTTTTAGGTCTGCCATACAAATGCAGCATAAATTTCTGCATAACTCAAGAACTAATCAAGAAAATGAACCAAATTTGGCATGTGGAGATTTTAGGAGGCAATAACTGTTTCTAAGGTGGTTTGACACTCCTCCCCCTCTCAACAGGAGGGGGGGTCTGAATAACTCGAGAACTAATCAAGCAAATGGAATCAAATCTGGCATATAGAGGTTTTAGAGATTGATAAACGTTTCTATAATGGTTCGATACTCCTCCCCCCTCTCCAAGGGGAGGCTGCCATACAAATGAAACACAAATGTTTGCGCTAACGAAATTAATTTTCGTTCGAAAATGGAAATGGACATTAATGTGATAAAACGCACTCCTACTCCACTATCGTCTTCTATCTATTAGGCTGTCAAAAAAGTCCTGCGGTATTTTTTTTTGAATTTTCATTTGTTCATAAAATTAGTTACAATTATCTGTTTTAAGTCAAATATGCGCCGTTTTGTTCGATGACTTGTTCCCGACGAGATGCCAACTTCATAATACCCCTGTTATAGAAGCTCGCTTCCTTATTGGCAAAAAACTCGGATAGCCAATTTTCACAGGCCTCTTTTGTGGCTAACTTCTGACTACCTAGCTCGTTCGCCATGGACAAAAACAGGTGGTAGTCACTTGGTGCAAGGTCCGGACTATATGGCGGATGCAAAAGAACCTCCTATCCGAGCTTCCGGAGCTTCTGGCGCGTCACCAAAGAAGTGTGTGGACTGGCGTTGTCCTGATGGAAGACAATGCGGCCTCTGTTTATCAAAGATGGCCTCTTCTTCATGAGTGCTACCTTCAAGGGGTCCAGTTGTTGGCAGTACAGGTCCGAATTGAGCGTTTGGCCATAGGGAAGCAGCTCATAATAGATTATTCCCTGACCATCCCACCAAACACATAGCAGAACCTTCCTGGCCGTTAATGAGAGCTTGGCCACCGTCTGAGCCGCTTCAGCGGGCTTCGACCACGACCGTTTGCGCTTCACGCTGTCGTAAGTGACCCACTTTTCATCGCCAGTCACCATCCGCTTCAGAAACGGGTCGATTTTGTTGCGATTCAGCAGCGATTCACATGCGTCGATACGGTCAAAGATGTTTTTTTGCGTCAACGTGTGTGGCACCCATACATCGAGCTTCTTTGTGAATCCAAGCTTCTTCAAATGGTTAATAACGGTTTGATGACTTATCCCCAGCTCTTGGCCGATGCTACGGCTGCTACTATGCCGGTCCTTCTCGGCTAATTCAGCGATTTTGTCGCAATTTTCGACGACAGGCCTTCCGGAGCGTGGCGCATCTTCGACGACCTCTACACCAGAACGAAAACGTTGAAACCACCGTTGTGCGGTGGAAATGGAAACTGTATCGGGTCCATAAACTGCACAAATTTTATTGGCAGCTTGAGATGCATTTTTGCCTTTGTCATAGTAGTACTGTAAAATATGTCGGATTTTCTCTTTATTTTGCTCCATATTTGCGACACTATAACTCACGAACGACTTAACCAAACAAAACACTGTCAAGGACTATATTATAGCGGGCAAAAATATTTTTCCAACAAGCTATAACTCGATACAATGAATACAACTAGAACTACGCGCTTACAACGACACTTCGAGGAAATACCGCAGGACTTTTTTGACAGCCTAATATATAAATATGAATAGATCGCCGAATGTGTTGATAAGAGCAAAACTCGAGAGAGGAATTGTCTGATTTAGGGGTGAACTTGAACGAGAATTGTGTCTGAGATAATCTGATATTATAATGACGAGTTTTGGTAGAAGTACTAGGAATTTTATAGTAAAAGGTAATTTCAAATGTATTTTTTTTAATCAATGAACAATTCTGCGATTGGACCCATGAACAGCGCTTAGTAAGAAAACATGGATGTGATAACGAAAAATAAATTTTGGGCGGGACGATGTTTGTCGGGTCAGCTAGTGCGTTATAAAAATCCTGTTTTTGGCACTTTTTTAAAATCGATGCAAATAATTTATATATTTTTTTGTCGAAGTAACATATTATCCTTGTACAAAATTCATTGGATTTTTCAAAACTGCCTTTCGATTTGCGGTGCGATGGTTGTTTATTGAATTATTCATCATTAAAGAGTAATCAAAGGGTCATCAAAGGGTAATTTTTCATTCAAACTGAAATATCTCGGTGTGGGAAGGTCCAAAAGGAACATTCTGGGAACCAAATAAAAGCTGGTTGATAAGGTTAATTGGATTTGCTGTTGAGATGGTATGCAAAAAATTGTGTTAGTCAAAATATTCTTGAAAATACAAAGAAAAATCGATTTTTCAATTCTTCGCGATATTGTTGCCCATTACACGTACACACACCGAGATAAAAATATGTATGTAAAAGTTGTAGCTTCAAAATGATGCGCATTCCATCGATATGCGTTGATTTTTCACGAAGTTACAGTATGTCAAAAATCACTCAAAATTTCCGACTTCGTACTCCGTTCCTCTAATTTTTTTGTCGAGTGTAGAATACGGTAAACAAGTGAAATTTGGCCCTCAAAAACGATAAGTAAATGTAATGAATGATTTGTTTGAAAATCCCGAGTAAAACGGGATTATGATTAATTCTTTGTACTATCGAATTTGTATCAGAGCATTTTTATTCGTATAAAACTATTGAAATATATTTCTCGATGATTATACATTCTGTATAGCCGTTCTCTCACTCTTGTCACTCACTGATGAAGATTCGAATGTTTGTTCCAATCCAGTCGTAACTGTGTTGTACGGTTGACTAATTCCTAAATCATTCGTTTGTGTATTGGTGCTCTCAGAAGAATTTTCTGGATATCTACTGGTATCATCGCTAACTTCAGTATTAATCTCAGCAGTAGTAGAGTCATCCGCCAACGTCGTGCTTTTGGGTGTTGTTGTTGCCGGGTAAGGACCCGCCACAATCATCGCTTCCTCCCAGTTCTTCTTCGGTGGCAGCTCCGGGTTGTTATATCTGATCCCGTAAGGATGCAGTCCATAAATCATGTAATCCATTGCGTACATCTGCTGGCCCCCAACATAGTGGAAGCTGATGGCGAGATCTGAGCAACAGTTTTCACCGTAGAACGGTTCATAAAACGAGTAGTAATTGTACCAAAAATTGGGGTCCTCCGCGGGATTGGATGTTAGATGGAAAACCGGTTCCATTGGTAGAAAACGTTTCCTGCCGAAAAAATCACGGGAGTCACCCGCGGTGACGTTAACGCTTTCCATGCACTTTCCTGAAATAAAAACTTTTTTACATTTAGTCATTCCAAATCCATGTGAACTAACCCATTTCTAAGTCCTCTGTTTCATATGCTGTCGAACAGTGCGCTGAATCGTCCAAAGCTTGCTCGATAAACCGCTTCAAAGCCTCCCGACTTAGCACATAACCTGCTCCACCAGAGAAATATCCCTGGCTAACATACTCCGGGTATCGAAACTTACTTCCGAAGTAAATCGGAAACTCCGGTGAGTATGGGTACAGAAAGTACCTTAGATTCTCGACGATGACATACCTGAAACAAATCCCCATGATAGATTATTTTGCAATTGGGACACATCTCTATTTTACCGACGTATCATCATCCGCCTTCATGAACCAGTCGTACTCATTCAGGTGATGCTCGTACACATAACGAAACGCTTCCCTCGTTTTGTTCCACAAATGTTGCCTCCCCTCGCCAACCGGAAGCGCAACCGTTCCAACTTTCTCATCTTCGGTGGAACTCATCAGCAGCAGTTTGTTGCACCTTCGACCCCAGGTTCGCTTCACATGAAGTGCCTTTGTCTCGTGATTCGCAGGGGTGGTCATAACCCAGCATAGCACCCGAACGTTTTCGGTGAGACTGAGTGGATGCGGAAGCCGCTCTTCCAACGTCCTGAGATCGCTTTGATTTGACTGTAGCACCGAGATAATTGTGAAGAGGCATGCCACGGTGGTGCCGATTAGGAACGCGAAATGCTTGCGCGATATGAAGGGTTTTCCTGAAAAAAGAGAATAATTAAATCAATTTATTTCGTGTCCAGCAGAAAGGAAAAAATCTAAAAAAAATTATATTCAATTTCTATTGTTTTCATGATAGATTATTTTGTCACGTGAGATTGAGTTTCACATCCAACAAACAAGAAAACATTTGTAATCAACATTAATCTGATTGTCAACATATATCCCTTTGATAGGTTTTCAAGTCAATATCATGCAACTTGAATCGTATAACTAATTAATCTAGACCCAAGCGGAATTCCGCATTATTCCTGGGAGGGATGAGATCATTCGTCTCGAAAGAAGGTAGAAAAAAATGATGAACGTGAGTTCTCCAACTTTATGTGCTCGATGAGATTTTAATCCAGTGATTGTGCAGGTCAGCAATAACGCAATTCAAGTTCGTGTCTGGCGCTGCTGGCATGCTATGAGACCATCAACATTTTAGCCACTCCAGTATCCAACATCGGAGATTTTCGAGCAGTGATATTAACGGACATTTTCAACATATCGTGTATGTGGCAATTTGGGACGCCACTGATGGCAGTCAAAAGTGTGGAAAAGTGCTTTATCTTGAAACATGACCTCGTTCCATTCCAGAAGTGTTGAAATCAAATTATGAACGTTCCATGAACGTTAATTAATCGACTATGGAAAAATGCAAAACCAAAGATCTTTTTTTTTATTGCTTGCAGCATGAAATTTTCATCAATACGATTAATGTCATACATCGCAATAAATGTTTAGAGCTGTTCATTTGTTCATCCAAGGATTTTGTTTTTCAGTCTATTTTGATTCTCAGCTTGTGTTGTGCGTCGAATCAGTCCTGTCATTCGAGTTTCGATCTAGGAACGGTTGCGTTCTTCATACTTCTACTGTAATGAGTGGCATCGAGTGGAGTTCGTCTCTTAATTGCAGAGAGACTGAAATGAAAATAAACATAACACTCTGAGTGTTTCATCGCGCAGCAGCTTCTATTGTTGTACAACATAATTTTAGTTTTGTTTTTTTTTTAATTTTTCATGTACAGATTGTCCGAGTGCCGCTTCACTTGGCTTTATTAAGTTTTAGGGATTACCGGTAGAGATACACCGAGAAAACCGACAGATTAAAATATATTTCTCCAGTAATCATCAGTTTTCAAGAAGTATCAATATGTCGGTATAAAGAGAATCAGCGATAAAATTGCATCGCACAAATATCATTCGACAGAATCCAACCCTTCATCCGATTGTCAACAAAATTTTAGGTTATTGAACTAAATTAAAAATCTTTGCCATTTTCCAGGAATTCAATTTTGCTTCTGAATGCAAATTCCCGCACCATAATCTATTCATGAGGTTTCGTACAACATCAGAATCGATTTCTTTTCGCTTATTTTGGCGTGTTTTTTTTTCATTTCTTCTACTATTCTGACTATATCCAGATGTTTATGAAAATTCTACTTTATATAGATACAATACTTCTCAACCACCCGCTGCTCCCAAGTACTTGAGAAATTTAGGTCATTTGACACAAAATTGACACATTTCCCTCACATCACATGGCAAATCTCACCAAATGCGACCAGAAAATCATATTACGGTTATGTGATTTCAGAAGTGAAAAGGTTACTTTTAAGGGCATTAATTTAAATATACCTATCAATTAACAGTATTCGTTATCACGAAAGGTGTGTATCGCCTTGAACCCGAACAAAGCTTTATCTACAAGGGATCGAAGAACTAAGATAGAAGAAACTGTCTGATTAAGTTAAGCCTTTGATTACTTCCGATAACGGATAACGATTATTACCTACTAGGTCACTACCAGAAAGTATTCTGTTACGTTTAGTTACATTTTTCGATAAGCATGTGTATTATCTCAGGCGCATAGTTCCTGGCTCAATAAGCATTGATTCATATTAAGTAGGATATACGAATCTGCTACCGTCACATATGTATAATGTGTGTTCAGAAAATAACGGAATTTTCAAATATCGTGGGTATCCTATATCGAGTAAAAAAATGGATGGGTTATATCTATGATATAACCGCAAGGTTGACGTGGGACTACTGTTTGCTTAGTAATCATTTGTTTGTATTGATTAAATTATTGATTGAACGGGACAATTTTCGAATTCAACTGAATTCAACATATTTGCTGGGTAAGTAAAGCATTTGAACAAACGCCATGTAATGTAAGGCACCTTGACACAATTCGATGGGAACAAAAGTTCACCCAACTTGCAAGTATTTGCAATGCCAATTTCCCTAGGCACCTTGGCTTTGTTGACTGTGTTGGGGAAACCATAAATCGGGCCAATCAAAACGGGGCAGATAGGGCGTTTAGATAGCGCTTGACTGACTGACTTGAGTGTATATACAGTAACGTCTCGATTATATCACTGGGCGTTTTTATCACTCTCGAATTTTCGAGGGTGTGTAGTCAATGCGGATGAAATTACATTGCCGTTTCGCAATATCTTCCATTCTTGCATCGAGCTGTGTGTGTCATCATTAGGATCGAGTGATGTCCGCTCGTTGTGTCGCAGTTTCTTACTCCTCACTCGAAACTGCGGTTTCATTCATTCCATCAGTGGAAAGAAACTCTACTCCATACTTCTCCTTCGCTGGTCTTTCCCGACAGGGAAAGAATCCATTCTCGCTCGATGTTCGCCAGCAACGATGTTGCTCCGATGACCACCAAACGAGAAGTGGTGTGGATTCAAATCGAATGTATTAGTTGCTCGTTATTGACGGTACGGGTACGGGAGGCACACAAATCGATCGGCAGAACAAATGTATGGGAAAATAGGAATGCTTCAAAATTTTCATTAATTTAAAACGTTTAGGGGTTAGGGAATTGTAATATCAAACAAATTTTAGAGAATTTCCAATTCGACTGGTATCCAAATCATCAGAAACAGCTGTGAAAATAGTTATTAACGTAAACTTTATTCCATAGCAATGTGACCTGTTTTCTGATTTGGCACCCTTCCTGAAAGACGTAGTTCTACGTCAAAATTCTTGCTGTTGGATTTATAGCGTATACAACATATTTCTTTGAAAGCTTGAAAGTATATTATATTCATAAGCTCAGAATAAAAAACTATGAATAATTCTGAGCAACTTTCTCTTCGATTGCGTGAAATGAGATTCACGACCTATGCCGTTTCCCAGTTTGAGCCGCGGAAGAGACAGTCGTGAAATATATTATCTAATCAGTTGTAGAAATTCCTTATCGCAATAATTGGTAATACTTTTGACGTGGGACTACGTCTAACCGGAGTATATGGGGGGGTAAAATGAAAACCTAAACACAGAGCATGCAGGAAAAAATGAAAGATTCCGAATGCTTATAACTCGAACATTTCTTACTGGATCGGAAAGATGTTTGCATCAATTGATAGGGAATGTTTCTACGCTTCTATCGCAATTAATAAAATGTTATTTTCCACTAGATAAACAATTGAATAACTGTAAAATGTTAAGCGTTATCTTAACGCCCTAACTGCCTCATTTTGATTGGCCCGATCTACGGTTTCCCTAACACAGCCATCAAAACCAAGCAGCCTTGGGGAAATCGGCATTGCAAATACATAAAAGTATGGGAACTTTCGCTCTCACCGAAATATGTTCCCTAACACAGACTTCAAAACCAAACAGCGTTGGAGAGATCGGCATTGCAAATACATGAAAGTCGGGGGTATTTTTGTTCTGACTGAAATGTTTTTCCCTAACACAGATTTCAAATACATGGAGCGTGGGGAAATTGACATTCCAAATACATGTAAGTCGGGAGCTTTTTTGTTCCGACTGAAATGTGTTTCCCTAACACAGACTTCAAAACTATGGAGCGTGGGAAAATAGTCTCAGCAAATAAATGCAAACTGCGAGTACTTTGTACTCGCTTGCCTTTGTGCAAACTAGAATATGTTTCCTTAACACGGTCTTCCGAGAAGTACGTACACTTGAGAGATGCAAACTTCAGAAGGAAACGTAAAATGAAATAATCGTTTGATAATTCTTCCGTTCACATATTTTGTCCTAGGTATCATACCAAACGTAAAAGGACTGTCATAAAATTTACTTGTAATGAAGAACATAATCTATCACAATGCATGAATTTACCTTATATGGAATTATACAATCTTTTTACTCATAAAGCGAATATATTGAATTCATTGAATTCGAGAATTGTTTCATTCAATCAAAAATTTAATCAATACAAACAAATGATTGGTACGATAAGGTAGTCCCGCGTCAACCTTGCGATTATATCATAGATATAACCCACCCATTTTTTGTAATAGATTTATTCTTGTGTAGTGACAACTAAGCGATATAAGCTAATGGAAAAAAATGAGTGGGTTATATCTATGATATAACCGCAAGGTTCACGTGGAACTACCTTAGCTTAGCAATCATTCGTTTGTATTGATTAAATTCTTGATTCACAGTTTCCAAATTCAATTGAGTTCAATATATTTGCTCTGTGAGTGAAAAAAATGAACAAATGCCGTGTAAAGTCAATTCATTTATTGTGATTGATTGTTCTTCGTTACAAGTAAATTTAATGACGGACCTTTTACGTTTGGTATGATGACTAGAACAAAATATATGTACGGAAGAATTATCAAACGTTTGATGAACCAGCCTAAGGCTGAAAATCTTTCCAATAAAGACAAAAAAAAATTATCAAACGATTATTTTATTTTACATTTCCCTCTGAAGTTTACATCCCAAAAGTGTACATACTTCTCGAATCTCGAATTTGCTTGAAACTGGGAAGTTCATTCGCTTCTAGTGGCTGCACGATTTTCCCAGGTTCCTAAGTTTAGAAGATCATGTTAGGACAGACATATTCCACTCTGCACAAAGGCAAGCGAGGACAAAAGTACTCGCAGTTTGCATTTATTTTCAGAGCCGATTTCCCCAGAAACCTCGGTTTTGAAGTCTGTGTTAGGGAAACACATTTCAATCGGAACAAAAATACCCCCGATTTGTATGAATTCGCAATGCCGATTTCCCCACGCTTCATGGATTTGAAGTCTGTGTTAGGGAAACACATTCCAGTCGGAACAAAAATACCTCCGACTTGCATGAATTTGAAATACCGATTTCTCCAGGCACCTTGGTTTAGAAATCCCTATTAGGGAACACATTTCGGTGGGAACAAAAGCTCTCCCTACTTTCGTGTGTTCTTTTTCTTCTTTTTGGCTTTAAGAGGGTTTAAACTTTTCAGTTCACTCGCCTCTAGGCTATTTCGTGTGTTTGCAATGCCAATTTCGCTGCTTGGTTTTAAAGTCTGTGTTAGGGAACATTTTTCGATGAGAACAAAAGTCCCCCTACTTTCATGTATTTGCAATGCCGATTTCCCCAAGGCTGCTTGGTTTTGATGACTGTGTTAGGGAAACCGTAAATCGGGCCAATCAAAACGATGCAGTTAGGGCGTTTAGATAACGCCTAACATTTTACAGTTATTCAATTGTTTGTTAGTTGCGATAGATGCGTAGAAATATTCCCTATCAAGTGATGCAAACATCTCTCCTATCCAGTACGAAATGTTCGAGCTATAAGCATTCGAAATCTTTCATTTTTTCCTGCATGTTCTGTGTTTAGGTTTTCATTATACCCTCCATATATTCCGGTTAGACGTAGTCCCACGTCAAAAAAATTATAGGAGGTTGTGTCCACGATACGATCGCATTGTTGGCGTAGAACTACGCTGTTATCTTATATAAGTCGCTTATTTATATCTTCGGATATCATTCTATAACGCTTTGGCGCACTTAAGTCTGCTTCGCCATAACGTCAGTTTAATGCATTGATGCATCCTCGAAGGCACCAACGAAGCCCTTATGATGACGGAAAACAAACAATGTTAACTGCTTGGAAAAAGACTGAATTATGCCACACAGGTTGTACCCTGTTGTAACACCCATCGATGCGAATTCGCTGATGAGTTTGTCAAGAGCGACCGCCTTCACCACCAGCGGGGGGAGCTTGATTTGAATGCGTTCGTTTTTTGCAGGGCTCGAGCCTGCCTTCCTCTTCTTCTTGCTCATCACACACTACGCGAAGTGTCCAATTTATGACGCGGAAAGAAAAACACACGTTACGAATAACGCCAAAAACGAACTGAAAAAACCACACGACGATATCCAAGTTGGATTACCACTAGTGGGGTCCAATTTTAGATCGAAGTGCAGCGAAAGCAAAGTGAACTGGATTGCTCAACAGTCCGATGCCGAATGAAAGTTTGACTCAGCGAGATCCACTGTTTATACTCTAGGCAAGTATTCCCCTTCATTCTTCTACTTTTTCTTTGTTCACGGAGACTTTAAATCCTACGACTTCCCCTCCGTTGGTCGTCGATAAGTTGTTCGTTATTGACAGCTCTGTTCGGGAAAGCACACAAATGTACAGAACAAATGTATGGGAAAATGGAAACGCTCAAAGTTTTCATGAATTTTAACCATTTACAAACCAGGGAATTCTAATGTATAGTATATTAAACAAATCTTACGGAATTTTCGATTCGTTTAGTATGAAAATCGCCAAAATCCGTTCGCGGCAAAAATAGTTATTAATTTTATTTCATAAAAACGTGACCTGTTTTCTGATTTGGTACCCTTAATGAAAGACGTAGTTCTACGTCAAAAAAACAAATCACAAATCGCTCAACAATTCGGTATACACTGTACGATAATCACAAGAATGCTAAAGGACCAGGACTAATTTATGAAACTGTATATTTAGAAATGATCGAGCACTATAAGACAAATTAAATGTGCTGCTGAAGGTGTGTGGCTCCTAAAACCGAGGAATCACCCAACACGCTCTGTGACACTATGTCGCTCTGTCTTAACCCGCAGCCTGTAAGAGGACGGCACAACCAAGTGCGCGACCCCGAAGATAGTAACGCACCAAGTTTGTGCATACAAGGTGATATTATTTAATAGGGAATTACAGCCGTTATCGACAAGGTTATCGTTATAAACTAGTAGCAGCGCACAGGAGGTAGAATTGTTTTAATGTTTAAATTAATTGATGGTAGATATGTTTACTCTAAGGGAAAATACAGCAAGCTAGAAACGGTTGTATACGGCTGTGGTGGTTGACAGTATCTGCGTCGTTTAAGTTCTGCGATTCTTGTCTCAGTTTTAAAGTTTGTGCAATGATTAATTTCAAAGAATAATTTTTCAATTAATTGAAGACTTAGACCGACTTAGAATTAGTTAAACCAGGGGTTTTCAAATTTATAGTACTTTTTATAGCAAAAACATTTGACGGAGCACCTGCATTTTTAATCAATTAAACAAATTCTATTTGCATTGACATTACCCAACTGGAAACAACTCCATTTCATTTGCGCGTCGCAGTTAGACGACATCTGGAGTAAACAAGATAAATCACTATATGCCAAGTGAAATTAAATTAAAGAACTTTTTATGCGATGTGGGTTTTCAAGTGGGAGCATTTGCTATAACTTCGCGGAGCACAAATTTCCCGCGGAGAACCATTTGAAAACCCCTGACTTAGACCGTTGACCAGGTATATAATCGCAACGAATTTGCCTCATTTTTCAAAATGATTACCAGATAAACATTGATTCGTTTGGAGGGAAAAAGGCATCGCATGGTTCAAAGCTAACAAAAAACGGATAATTTTCATGTTACAATGTTTTTGGTACTCATAAACATCCATTGATGATAGATTGATTCAAAGTGAATTCTTGCTTCTAAAATCAGTTTGTTCTGGAAATTTCCGAAAAAGACTACAAGCTAAGGGCGTTCCGATAAAAGATAACTGCATTGCGCACCTTTCCTTGCGTGGATGAAATGTCCTCTGGGGATGGACTAATTAAAGATTTTCCAATGCCAACAGAATGATGAATCATGGGCTAATTCAAATCATAAAAGTAATATATCGAGAAAAATTTGAAATGTCAATCATGCTAAATTCAGAAATACTGGGCGAGGCATTGAACCTGCGCAAAGTTTCTGCTCAATCGGACATGATTTAGGGGTGCCTCAAAGCGCTCCATGTTTTGATTTTTTCTTCGCTCCCTTGGAAGATTCTCGAGGTTAAAAAAAATCAAAACTTTGAGCGTTTTGAGGCATCATTTTTTGGGCCAATAATCAAAATGTACATGATCGGTTTTTGAAATTCGATGATGAAATTGTTTTCATACATCCATTGCCACCCTAATATAGCTATTTGAATATTGACAGCACGTCAACCACAATCACCTCGAAGAAGGATTGATATTTCATACACATCTTATCGGAATAGTGAAAAGGATGAAGATACCGATGTTGAGAAAGATGAAGATGAAGAAAGAAAAAGAAGAATAGTTACAGCAATCAACCGGAAATAGCAGCTCTGAAATATGCGATCTGACAACGCAAACAGAATGCAATTCATGCAAAACTTCAATTCAAAATGTGAGTAATGCGATATAATGGGAAGAACAAAATAACTTAGATTTAGCTACAATGTTTTTTACTGGATATTTTCGAGAAAACAAGAGAAATTACTATGACAAAAGCACTGTAACTATGATTTTGTTATATCATGTTATACTGTGTTGTTTTACGGGTCCATGTGATAAATATTGTAATAAATGTTTTACTATAAATTTTGCATGAAGCACGAAGAATAATGTTTAAATCATACATATTGGAGGGAAAAAAATATTTTTCGTTTAATAAAAATATGTGTTTCGAATATATCACGTTTCCATTTTATCACGCCAAAATGTTTTTGAGCGTGACATAATCAAGAATTGAAAAAAATGTTTTTGACTTGATTATATACATGATTCTATTATATACAGTGGAATGAAATTGGAGACTGTATATAATCGACTCCGCCTTGTGCATAAAAAAATATAATTTTTCATACTGTATATAATTGAGTCTGTATATAATCGAGTCCGAACTGTATTACAAATAGTGTCATCCATTTGAAAGTGACAGTTTATGCATCTCTGCAAAATATTAATCTCGATAAAAAGTTGACACTTAGTCCTGTTTGAAAGTAAATGAAATTAATGCCGAACCACACATTGTTTAATGAACAAATGTATGAATGAGTATCGAAATTTTTTAATGTAGAATCAAGTATCTCCGAAACATCAATTAATCACATAAATTACCTGCATAGATACACAACACAACATAATTTTCAGGCTACTTACTTGGAACCAAACTGATATTTCTCCTATCCATTACTGTAACGTTATCGACCATCGTTTGAATAGTTATGAGAATAATTAAAATATTTCTTCACAATGTATCATATCCATTCTAATCACCATATACCATACACCTCTGACACTTCTCAAATACATCACTTCTCTAACAAGCCATTTAATTATCCGCTTCTTCGACACAAGTTCACGCTTTTTCGCCGTATTATTTTCCCATCTCCAATGCCACGCCACCATCGGATTGTGAATTCAATTAAGGTTCTGCAAACGCCGCTATCACTAACAGTAAACGTAATTAGACATCTCCTCCAAACCGTAGCATAAAATTTCGTCAAGCACTTGAGCACTTCATTCACTTTTCAAACTTGAGATCGAAAGCCAAACAGACACTACCGCTCCACGAATTTCGGAGGGCACATTAGTATGCCCAACGGAAGAACTACTACCAGCGATCGCGCGCGCAAATCAATTCCACTGTCAAAACTACCAATCCGTCCGGGACGAGATTTGAAACACAAATGATGTGCGCGACTCATGTCCTAAGCAAGCTTCTTCCTTAACGTTGCAACGAGATAAGCCTTCTTCTGCCAGACATTAGATGCACGGCTTTCGGAGGCATAGGAGAGGGCACTTGGTTCGTGCCGATGTGAATAAGTTGATGATGCGCCTAATGTATCCATGACACGGTGTCGAAACTAGGAACTTGCATAGAAAATTTCAAGCACTGACAGCGATCGAAGTTTGTTTATGAGCTGCTTCCTCCGGCACTCTGTGCAGTGTAGTTCATATTACACGCCATTTGCCACCGGATCATCCAACTCTGCCGCGATGTCACGAAGTCCTGGTTGGGAGAGAAAAAAAAACTAACCAAACATGGGATAACATCATGATTAGCAACCGATTATAGCGCGTTGTGATTCGAGCTTGTGTCACCGGTTTGCAAATGCATGTCTGCAGCATGTACTCCTTGAACCGATTGGAAATAATTGTTTGAAAAATATGTTTTTCTTTTCGAATTGACATAGACGATGAGCCACTGAGCCTCCCTTCCACGGAAATCCGGACGCATATATACACACTGAAGCTCGATGCCACCAGTTGGCCTTGACTGATTGCCGCGCGGGCTTTACCCTGCTGTATTGATCAATTTACAACATCAGACAAGAAGAGATGATTATTACGTAACCTTGTCGATTGACGACAAATGATTATTGTCAACAGGATAGAATAACTTACTGTCTAGACTGTGTTTCCCCATTCACCTATTCTTTCTTTATTAACATATCAATGGTAAGCAGATGATTAACTTTAGTAAATGCACATAACGAATAAATTGATTAGGTGTCATTTACATGTTAATAGGAGTAATCGTTCAATTGAATTCCAATCATTCCAATATGCTTACAGAAAAATAGCTGTAGAGATAGCGTATCATTTTTCTATTCTATTTGATATTTGAGATGAATGAAATAAAAGATCTTCCTGGTTCAATATCATTTGAACAAGAATTCCGCCGAACAAAATCAGAATAACAGAGCGGCGTCGTCAGCATGCATAGGGAGGCCTAATGGTATTTATCTTCCCACAATTCGAATTGTCCCAAAGGTGCTCTACGTTTCTGCCGAGGAAGCTTGATGGATGTGGTACGCATAAAGAATACAAATAATGTTTATAAACTGAAAAATACGAAAAGATGCATTTAAATTTCAGCTGTACTTTGATATTATTTTTCTGTATCCTTCCTTGTCTCAGTATACGAATCGGTTCGTACGAGGTACGTTCTAAAGGTATCGTAACTTTTGAGTTTCCGTTAGTGACATATTTTTGTGGCGTTAAATTGGTATCGATGTCTCTAACTTATGCCGACAAATTCGACCATTTTGAATGTTCAGCAATTCCACGCCAATTCAGCCGGCCGCTGACCCGACCATCTCCGATTCTTTTGAAACTTGGCACTTATTATGGAAACTACTAAAAATCATAATTTTCATTATCATATGGTCAATTTAGGTTACGACTGATTTATGTATGAATATATGAGGCATATATGAATCGGGTCACAAAAACAACGACACAACGATAACTTTTTTTATCGTGGACTACAAATTTACCTCAGGACGCCGCTAAAGAAATGACAAATATAGCACAATTCAAAAGGACAACAATTGACTTCGTTAAACAATTGATTGACTCCTGACATAAATGTCACCGAATGATAGTCGCGTCTTGCGAGATGGTTTCGATTCCGCAAAGTATTTAATTTTGATAAATTTCCAAGAAAACATATCTTTATTAATTAGGAAGGGTTTTTCAATAAAAATATACGGAAAAGTATAGGAAGCGTGTGTTTTGAGATATAAAAGTTTTTAATATTAAATTCGTAATTTGAGTAATATTGTTTTAACAGTGTATTTAATATGTTGTTTTCCCAAAATGAATGAATGAGCTCATTTTCCATCAACTTTGTAAAACATCATATTTTATTCAGACATCTGGAATATAAGTTACGTTTTTCATTTTTGCTGCACTTTCCATTCAGCGAGCATCAAGAGCGCTCACACAATATCATTGGCGGCTCCAGCTCCCAAAGTAATTTATTGTATAAAACAAAAACAGTCAGAAATTCGCCTAGGAAGTAGTCACATTTGGTAACACATCCGAAAACAAATTGAAATTTTTTTTTCTGTTTTGTAACTGTCAGCACCGGGGGTCTTCGTAGCCCACATTGTTTGCGCGTTCGCTTAGTAAGCGATCGATCGTGAGTTCAAAACTCAGGGCCATTGACCATCTTTGTGTTATTAAAGAATAACCACGTCCACGCAACAATCATCATGCGGTATTGGATGATTTGTCTTCTGATGGCTACAAAATTGTTATGAGAGTGGGTAAATGACGTTATTTGAACACTTTAAACACGTAGCTCTACCGCTTACTCAATCATGTTTCTGGTCCACCTGAAAATCCAGTTTTCAGTATCTCGTGACGTAGATAGTATTGCTTACATTTCGATAGCTATTGACGGATTTCACACCGACTCGAGCCAGCACCAGATAGCAGTGCAACGTTGTGGGTGTAAAGACATTGGTCATTTAAGCAACTCTGATACTTGAAACCTTTGAAAAAAAAGACATTTACATTTTGAACAGGGCCAAATTTTGTTCATTTTTTTACAAAAAAACTAAAAACTGAAAAACTAAAAAACTATACTATCTACGAAATTCTGGTTAAAGGATGGAATGTAAGAAATTGTTGCAATTTTCATATAAAAATACCAAAAGAAAATTTAACAGAAAATAACACACAAAAACAAATTCCAACAAGTCACCCATACATCGGAAAATAAGAACTTTTCGAGAAAAAGGTTTTTCTAACAACAACTTTATCATGTTTTCTTCGAAAAAAAAAAAATTACTACTAAATCAAGATAGCGATATAGTGTATTGGACGAAGTTATAAATCTAATTAAAATATATGGTATATAGTCTTGACACGTTTCTAAATAGAAAAAATTGTTAAACATTAATAGTAATTTTTCAACGAAAACATGAAAAAGTTGTTGGAAAAACTCTTTCCCTGTAGAAGCGCCCTATTTTCGATGTAATGGTAACTTGTTGGAAATTGTAAGGACTATTCATATCTATTTGTTTCAGAATTTAGAAAAAAATGTTCTTAAGAAAAATGAATTCAAATTTTCAAAATATTTATTTTCAATGAAATGTTGTTTTGAAAATTTCTTTGATATTTTTAAATGAAAATATAAATAATTTCCTACATTTTATTCTGAAAACGTCGTTTTGTAAGTCATATAGTTTTTGAGTTAAGATTTTTCGACAAAAAAGTTAAAACGAAACTCAAAATTTCAAAAAAAAAATCACTCAAAAACTATAAGCCTACAAATTTTAGTTAGAGAACGAAAGGTAGGAAATTTTTTAGGTTTTCATTAAAAAATATTAAATTTTTTTTTAATTTTATTGAAAATAAAATATATTAAAAATTAAAACTCATTTTTTCTCAAAAAAAATGTTTGAAAAAATTTGAAAAAATATAAAAATTTTAAAAAGAATATGAATAGGTTTGAATAGATATGAATAGATATGAATGAAAAAGTTGCCGTTAGAAAAACCGTTTTCCCTGTAAAAGTTCCCATCTTCCAATGTATGGGTGACTTGTTGGAAATTATAAAGGCTATTCACATATTTTTTTAGAATTTCTAAAAAAAACGTTTTTCAGAAAAAAAAATTTTCAATTTTTTTCTTTTTACTCCACTTTCGTTTGTTCAAATATGATCTTGCAGAAGTCATTTCCCCCAGTGGCGTTTGTTTGTTGTTACATGCTACGAATCATGACACAATGACACAATAACGATGAGACAGTTTAGTGGCGTGCCGCCGTCAATAACGAGCAACCAATACATCCGTTTCTGTCCGTTTTCATCTTATTTGGTATAAATAAGCCATCCACACCTCCTCTCGTTGGGTGATCATCGAAGCAATATCGTTGCCGGCGAGCGTTGAGCGGGAGTGGTTTTAATGGAGTATGGAGTAGAGCTTCTTCTCACAAGGGCCCTTCTCAGGACTAGAGGCGAATGAACTGAATAAGTTTAAAGCCTCTTGAATGGAATGGAATGAAACCATAGTTGCGAGTGAGCTAGCAAGCACAACATAACGAGCGGACATCATTCATGCCTAATGCTGATTTCACACACAGTTCGATACAAGAATTGGATGAATGGAAAGTATTGCGAAAAACATTTACTATATACCCTTGCATAAGAGGGAGCCCTCTGTAGCGATGTGTGCTACGGCAAAGAAGATGCCAGCAGTATACGGGATTGTTTTGGGCTAGTGCTGATATGGAGGAATATCTAAAATTTTGGAATATGAACATTAGAGTACTAATAATGGTCATCTCGAATTTTCAAACTTTTCCAAATGTTGATTCCCATGAAAAACTATCCTATACAAAATGTCAGCCCAATCGAACTTCTTTTAGTAGTGTCGCACAATCGTCGAATTTGGGTTTTTTTAAAACCAAAAAATTAACCAAGGGAAGGAGTACATGAAGTCGGGGTTTTCAAAAAAAAAAATATGTTGATGCCAAATATATACAAATTTAATGAAACGTCGAGATTTGCTGTTATCTCTAGAAAAAATTTTTTTTTGCCAAAAATCGACTTTTCAGATAGGAAAACGACATAGTGCCAAAAATTTCGATGTTTTCTAAAATAATATCCGAAGCGATACACAGGCGGAGTAATATAATTCCGTAGTTGTACGTCGAAAATGCGGTCTTACAATTTTTTTATGAAAAATTAAACAGTTTCCTACATTTAATACTTTGACCAGAATTTTGTATATGTTATAGTTTCCAAGTTATAATTTTTTGAAAAAAATAATAAAAAATTGGCCTTTTTCAAAAAGAAGTCGAATTCTTTTTCGAAGATTGCGAGTATCCAAAGCTGCTTAAATGACCAATATGAAAATAAGTCTAAATTAAATTTTTATTCATTGAAAATCAAAAAGTTCAATGATTTTATGCATATTTTGTCAAAATTTTCTAAAATCGTGAGTATATTACCTCGACCAAAACAGTTCCCGGAATCACCACCGTGTGGCGTTCTCAGTCACCTGTTTTTATTTTTCATTTTTTCTGTAGGTTGGCACGTCTGTCATTGACAGTCTATAAAATTTGTAGTGTGATAGTTTCACATTTCTAAAAACTATGCTGTATTAAATTCTGGTTGCGACACTCGTGTTCATAAATCAATGTACTCTCTATCAGATAAAAAGAAAGGCAGTTTTAAATTGTTGAAATTTGAATTAAATTTATCATTCAAAGTGAGTTGAATACCTAGAACATAGCTCCAACTCACACTCTATTTTTCTATAAATTTTATGTTATTGCCGTTAAAACTTCATCATCATAGTAAAAAATCGATACCCGGCCCAATTTTCTTTTAAACTGTATTCTTCACTTGCATAAAATGTGATACTCCATGATATAGAATACATATTCGATATGTAAAATTCAGAGTTCATAAAATAAGTTGTTGTTGTTTTAGTTCAACCGTTAAAATGACAGACAACAATCACTTTCTGAAGATAATGTTATGAAAGTACTGGCCGCGACTACACTCAGAGGGTAGATTTTTTCCACTTTTTTGAACCTGTACCTTCCCATAGGTCCTTTTAAGGTCTCAATTGTAGCTCAGTATAGACGAGAAACTTCACGTAACCCCACAATGAGCAATCAAGCCGCACTATCCAGACGGCCATTTTACAGGTCCAAAACAAGATATTATTTGCTCTTTAAAACAATTGTCGAATTGGACAATCGCTTCGTATGCTGTGTGGTATGCTTGGATTTGTACAAATAAAAAGTTCCTAATCATCCACTGATAGCGAGGCCATATTCATTTTTGAACCAATAAGAATTGCGCCGATCCATAACCACCACACAATGCGTTTTTTTCTGGATGCATTGGTAGTTTCAGTATTGCCTTCAGCCGCTCATCACACTATTGTAGCTCCAATGATTCGCTGACTAGACAGATTATGAGAACCATGAAGTAGTCTCTTATATTTTTTTTTCCATTTTCACATGTCACGAATCACACGTAAACTGTGAAAATATGAAAATTTGAAGAACAAAACTAAAAAATATCACCCTAAATGTGTTCATGCTGAACCACTGATTCCGGCTTACTTTCGAACCGCGATCAATGAAGGTTTACGCTATTCATCAACACAATTATTGCAGCCCGATTATTGGCACGCTTTCATAATTGCCCTACTCAAGAAAGGCAATAATTCGTTTAATTGAAGTGTTAACTGGCCTTTCGTAGCGCGCGCTTTATAGAGGTACCCACTACTTCCTCCTAAGAACGACCGCGTGATAATCGAATAATCATTTCAACTTTATGCGCTTCAATCAAAAACGTTGAAGGTTTAACTAACACTGATGCGCATAAAGTGTGATTGATTCCACCGTCAGACATCATCCATCCCGGACCTGTGTTTCTCCGTCTGAGAACATGCTTCACCAAAACAAACCGCAGGTGTGAAAAAGTGACGCTAGTCCGAATCCATTATGTTTGTTTTTGATGGCCGAATACTGAAGTTTACCTTGTTTATCTGTGGGTATTGCCAAGTTCACTTAGCAGTAGATTGAAAATAACGAGATGGGTTTAAAAGAACTAATTTCCTAACAATCAATACGTTATCGATTACAGCAAAATTCTGATTTGATGCCGCTACTCGTAGCTCTCATAGCACAAATGAAAGAAAGTAGAATACGCTTGTATTATTTTATAGATTCATAGTGAAATCCATTGATAAATAACTGTGATTGGGCATTGATATTAGAGTCTTTAGCGTTAGCGTTTGTTCACAAAGAAAACAATAAATTTTCGAGGCTGAGATTAATTCGAGAAATAAACATTGGCGCTTCCGTCATTTATTATCATGTGATGTATGTTTAACTCGTCATGTTGTGTTACTACGAAGAGTCGGAAAGCCAGCTTTAAATGTTACTTCTTCGCACTTCCAAATAAACATAATCAAATGACATCTCAATTAGGAACCACTCCTTATCAATTTGAGCGCACGCATGATGCACCTCAAGGCAGTATTTTATAAATTAGCCACCTCATTACGCAACATGACCGCAAGTACCCCATCGACTTTGTGTCAGGTCAACGCGACTGGTGGGCCTCCGCCAGTGTTGCGATAGAGTGATACGTCTCTTTTAATTTATGCATATTTACTTCAAAACAACTAATTTCATAAGCACTCTTCACTCCGGTGGCGTCGACTGCTGGCGGTCCTGTACTTGACTGCTGCTTCTGCTGTTTTAACCGAGTGCACCACAACCAGAAGGTGCTAAATCTTTTCCTTACTTGCCTGTCATTTGGCCACGCAAAGTGTTGAACATTTTACAGTTACTTTCGGTGGTTGGTAAACCATGGTTGACCTTTTCAGTTAATTATTTACCCGTGTCATTGTTGGACTTTCTTCGGTGTAACGTGTGTGTGGTTTGGGAATCTTCTTATACAATAAATGTTACAATGTACATGTTTCATGTTTGAAAAAACCCACTTCGGTGTGTTGATGAAGATGTGGCACATGTTTTCAAACCAAAGCTTCTCATGACTATTTGTTTTGTTCCTTAACTCGTCAGATACAACAGATTTGTTGAACAAAATGATGGAGTATTCTGGACGAGCCTGACGTGAGCACCCATCAAGGTTCATGTAATCAAGTAGACTCTCCGAGTCGATCTTTTATTCTGTACAACATTGTCTAAATGAATACGAATCGGGAGCTGTTCATAACTTCATATGAAATACACACAGCTATTTGATTTTCAACAACAACTGTTCCAATTATTTTAAATAATATTTCTGGTATTTTTTCCAAACCCGTTTATTAATCAGACTCAATTACTCATTATCTAACGTTTACAGAGTCAAATTTCACCTTAAAATATAACTTATTTCCTATATCATTAGGACTAGCAATTTAATAATAACTAAATCTAACACTAGATTGATTGGACAGGAACGTACTTCTGGAATAAAATGCAATGACTTGCTCATTCGTTGAGTACAACAATAGACTTTAACGACAAGCAGCTAAGCTGATCAATTATTGCATTGTAAATGCTTTTATGATCAGTAGCACCAAGCGATACTGCGGCGTAAAAGTCGTCTTATGTCTTAATGCTGCTTTGTTCAAATGTAAAAAAAATTCCAAACTTGAAACAAATCTGTACCAATCTGTACTTTTTGACGAAAATATGAACCCAGTACCGCACAGAATCAGAACGAAAAAAAAATCTGTACCTTTCCAGATAATTCTGTACGTGTGGCAACACTGCTTATGACCAGTTTGGGTATTGTTCTCGCGAGAGCAAGAATGAATTATCAGTCAACCAAAACTGCTGAACCCTAATGAGAAAGACTTCAGCACACTCACTGGTCTTGTAACAGGACACTATCCGAGTAAACACCATCTTAGCACATTAAGGACCGCACATTTTGGGGCAAAATTGAATGCTTCATTTGTTCGGATTCCACGAGTGAGATCGTTTCCTTCGATGTGGAGGAGACGAAGGCGAGCCATCGGTGGGCCTTGTTAGATTCTTGGCAAACCAAGGGTTTAATCTTCAAGTGTAGAAAACACGGGTCATTTCGTGATCCATCCGTATCAGACAGAACGCGAAATACGAGAAATCTCGTGAGCGGTCTGCAATGTATTAAAAACATAGGTTTAGCACAAGATGATATTTGTCGCTTTTGTAATTCCGAGAGCGAAACGTTAGAACATTTGCTTTGTAACAGCGGAGTGCTAACAAGACGCAGACTTCAACACCTTGATAAAGCTATTCTGGAGTCCAAGAAAATTTGGTCTGCGTCGCCGATCAGAATTATAAATTTGAACAGATTATTCCTGACTGGCACCTATCTCGCTATAGCTCCCAGTCTACTTCTTCATCAATAAGCAGTAGATAAGCTGGAAGTGTAGTATAAAAAAGAGGTATACCATAATAGTTCAAAATAGTGGACGCAGTGGTTCAAAAATGTGGTTCAAAAAATGAGTCAACCAAATTTCGCTGATTCTACGAAATAGGACTGCAGGGCTCCCAAATCATTCTACTAATGAGTTGATTCTAAAGGCGGGATTCCACCTATTCGATTTGATGCATGCTACAAGTCAATGCTTCTTGCTTATTGGAGTGTATCATTTTACGACATAATTGGTATTGTTGAGCGATGTTGCCCTTATCCAATGGCTTGCGGATCGGTGCGGCGTGTGCAGCACGACAATGTTGGGGCAACTACGTCATTTATTGACGATTATCATAATTCACCAGAATCATGGAGCAACAAAATTATTGATTATAAAAACAATAACATCAAGACATATGTTGGAGCAGTGCGCGATCGCACATTACTGTGTAGTGGCTGAGGTGGAAACAAACTTTAAAAAAACGCGCAAGTATCATATCCATTGTTGTTTACGTTTAACTTGTAGCATGTATCATGTTGAATAGGTCGAATTCCGCCTTAAGATTTCAAAACATTCTAAAATAACATCCGAAGTAATAAACAAGCGATTTGAATAAAAAAATTTCACTGTCCTACGGCACCAATGAAGTCGTGTATTGGACACAATCCCCCTATTCTTACTAGTTTCAGTAGTCGTAATGTTAATTTTGAGCGCGATTTGTCATTTGGTTTGTTTAAAAGTTTACAAGAACAAGTTAACTTTTTTTTGCACTGCTATTTTTGATATGGATTAGATTTTTGTTGTCCATTCGGGATTCCTTCCAGAGGGCCAAACGGTCAATAAACTTTGGTGTATGAGGCGTTTGGGAGAGAAAAGGATAACAGTTGAATGTTGTACCACGATAATGCACCAGCTCATCGAATAACCATTGTGAACGAATTTTTGGCCGAACATGATACGAATGTGATTGAACAAGCACCGTACTCTCCAGATACGGCCCCGTGAAACTTTTTCCTAATCCCGAGACTAAAATTCCTGCTTTGTGGAACCCGTTTTGATAGCATTGAAGACATAAAAACGAATTCGCTGTGTGAACTGAAGACAATTCCTGAATATAGCTATAAAAGGAGTTTCGATGTCTGGACTGTTCGTTGGAAAAGTGTATTGCTTCTCGTAATTCAATATAGTGACATCTTATGCTAATATGCAGCTATACTTTCATCATGAGATGAAAATTCGTTGCTGATAAAAATGCAGATTTAATAAGCACTGTTGCTCACCGTAAGCTCAAAGGTACAATGCCTTTGGTTATGCAAAAACCAAAATAATATCAATAATACAATATCTAGTGCAGTGAAAAAAAAATTTTATATAGACTCACAAAAAAATTAATGTTTGAATTTTAAATCAAATACACCATTTATTTTATTTAAAAAAAACTGCATAATCTCACACTGGATCCTAAATAGAATGCTCACAGTTAAAAACTTATCAACTTGTAAATTTTCAACGACTTTAAACAGAATTTTCTACGCTTCAAAATCGCAGTTTTGTTGTGATGACTCCCACATTAATATCGTACATTTTAGTAGCCCTAAAAAATTGAAGTATTGCCAGATACCTTTAGAAGTATTTGGTTAAGCAAAATATTGAAATAATATTCCAAGTGCAGCTAATGCCAATATTGTGGCCACGGCCTTATAAAGGGTTAACGAATGTTAAGCAAATTCTTTGAACAATATCGAATTCACTATTCCTGTTTCCTGTACACAGATTCCGCTTCTGGCAGTGGGGCAAATGGATCGAGGTACGAGTAGATGACCGCTTGCCGACACGTGGAGATCGACCCGCTCACATGCACTGCTCCCAACCGGATGTCTTCTGGGCGGCGCTGTTGGAAAAAGCTTATGCCAAGTGAGATATACTGCGATGGGAGTACCAAAAGTACACGATTAACTTCCGTTTTTTTGTATTTTTTTAGATTATACGGAGGATACGCCTTCCTCAAGTTCGGAACGGTGGGCCGTGCGTTACAAGACCTCACCGGAGCTGTGGTTCAAAGTGTCCCACCGAGCGGACCACTGCTAGGAGGAGCCGTGCCAAGATCAACCTTATTAGTAGCGATAAGTGGAGTGGTAATGATTGTTCTCACATATTTGTAAATATATTTAATAATTGAATGACCACTTTCAGGAAAAGGAAACCAAACGACGTCGATCGGGATTGCTGTCGGAGCACCCGTACAGCGTTACCGGACTAGCCAGAGTGCGTGCAAATTCATCGGACTCATCGCAAGCAAGCGGTCAATCAGGGGACACCAGCCTGATCAGACTACGGAGTCCCTGGATCGGAGGCGAATGGGGTGGTGTATGGTGTGGTGCTTGGTCCGAACGCAGCTGGGAGTGGAACGCACTGAACGAGCGGGATCGAGAGCTCCTGTCGTCTAGATCTTCAAACGACTGCGAGTTTTGGATGTCAGTCAACGAATTTCTCTCAAGGTTTGTCGTTATCTGGTTGGCCCATATTGGACCGGATGATTGGGCACTGGAGCCAGGACTACACACGCGAACACCCTGGAGAGCCGCACTGGCGGTACGACAATGGCGAGCCGGATTCAACGCAGGAGGCCCGCACAAATTCATTGAAACGACCGCCACAAATCCTCAGTTTAGAATACGGGTGCCGACGGGACACCCAGCGAAGGCACATGTAGTTGTGGCAGTGGCACAGAAGTACGAGTGCTATCGAAGCAGAAACTACGAGGACGATGAGATTGGTTTTACGATATATGAAGTCCCGCCGGGAATGCAACGAGTCACCCCTCAATATGTTAGCGAACAGATGCCACTGGATTTTGCTCCTTTATCTAACCTGAGAGAAATTGCGACTTTCTTCGCGCTGCCCGCTGGAGACTTCGTAGTGATGCCACACGCCCAACAGCATAGAGAAGGCCGCTTCCTGCTACGAATCTTCGCCGATCAGCATACTGACGTTTGGGAGGTCAACGAGGAGAACCTGGTGATTCACAACATTGCGGCCGAGTTTTGTGATGAAAGAACCATAGATTCTGTAAGCTTTTAGCCTTTTTCCATCCGATGTTGAATGTTTTAACAATTATTGTTGCCATTTTCAGAGAATACTGTATAAGTTGCGTACGAGATACCCTCACGAGATAGACTCTCCCCAACTGCAAGCAATCCTCAAAGCACATGGCGGCAACAATCGCGGATTTCGGGGCTTAGGTGGGATCAATTGTGGACCTTCGCTGGAACTGTGTCGAGGAATGTTGGCCTTGAGAGATCCCGCACTTGGGGGACGATTATCCATCGAGCACGTACCCGCGCTGATTGGATTGATGCGTTTCTGGAAGGCCGCCTTTCGACGCTGTGGACCATCATCGTCAGGAACGGCGACACTCAGCCGTGGGATATGGGCGTCCAAAGTTTCTTCGTACTGTTTACGGGGACTTCTGTGGGCCGGAGGTGCCACCGCTAGCAATAAAGTACTGGAAGCGCTGGTTAGCAGGTTCACACGCAACAGACAGATCACCCTCGAGGGATATTTGCTGTCGATGGCCAGGCTTCATCTCGCCCATGGTTTGTGAAGGATTTTGTTTACCAGATGGAGTCGAATATTTTAAATTATTCTCCTTTTTCAGAGCGCTATCATAGTCTGGATGCCAAAGCAAAAGCAAGTCCACTGTCATTGGAAGAGGTAAGATTTGCATTGTGTGCAATTCCAAATAAAATCGAACAAAAAAGGCAGATTTTAACAACTTGTATCTTTGATTCGTACGAAAGTTTGTATTCCGTTTTGGTTGGAGGAAATATGAGTTTTCCACAGCATTTGGGAATTCTTTGACTCAAGTGTAACTTTTGAAAAGGGCGTATCGATTTTAGTAAGAAAAATCTTTGATAATTTATATCTCAAAACTATGAGTCGTACTGAAATGTGTCTTAGTGTCTTAGAAAGATTTATAGAGTATTGATGTTAAAATGTGAAAAAATATACACTGAGAAAAAAAATTACTACTCTTTTTTTTATTTACAAAAAAAACTTTAATAAAATATATATTTATTTCATATCAATTTTTTTCTTATTTTTTTCATATAAAATAGTAGTTTTGTAGAAAATTTAAAAAATTAGTCCAAGATGGTAAAACTATTTTTGACGAACTTTGTGGAACATCAAATTTTTAAGAATTTTTAAAACATTGATTTTTTGTATGTTAACAATCATTTTTAGCCACAAATTATGAATCCTGTTATGATTTAAAATAAAAAAGCCTTTAATCAATCTTCTTCTAAATGCAGCCATTCTCGAGATATTTGAGAAAACATTTCTAATTTATTGTCTTTTTCAATTTTATAATTTTTTTAAATTTATATATGTTTTTAAATTTTTTTTTATTTTTTTTTCATAGAAAATAGAAGTCATGTAGCAAATTTAAAAAATAAGTCCAAGATGGTAAAACCATTTTTGACGAACTTTGTGGAACATCAAATTTTTATGAATTTTTGAAACCTCGAATTTTTGTTTGTTTACAATCATTTTTAGTCGCAAATTATGAATTCTGATAAAATTTCTGAATTCTGGTAAAACTATATGTTTTTTTTTTTTTATCTTCGCTTATTTTTCGTCGGCCTATTTCCGCCACTTTAGTGCCAATCACCGACATCAGGGAGGCGACTCCACCTGTTCCTACCTATCAGACTCAACAACTCATGAGCCGGGCCAACTTCTTTTACTTCCGCTCCGAAGGAAGACGTAACCAGAGATTTTTCGCCTCAGAAAATCCCAACGACGCCAGCTGGGATTGAACCCAGGCCGATCGGAAAAACTATATGTTGAAAGAAGTTAAAATTGGAAAAGACAATAAATTAGATATGTTTTTTTTTCAAAAATCTTGAGAGTGGCTGCATTTAGAATGAGATTGATAAAGAGCTTTCTTGTTTTAAATCACATCAGGATTCATAATTTGTGCCTAAAAATGAATTCCAAGTTTAGAAAATTCATAAAAATTCGATGATCCACAAAATTTATCAAAAATAGTTTTACCATCTAGGACTCATTTTTTGAATTTTCTACGTCACTTCTATTTTATGTGAAAAAAAAAATACATGCATAAATTTGAAACAAATTAAAATTGATAAAGACAATAAATTAGAAATGTTTTTTTTTGCAAATATCTCGAGAACGGCTGCATTTAGAAGGAGATTGATGAAGAGCTTCTTTGTTTTAAATCACATCAGGATTCATAATTTGTGCCTAAAATGAATTCCAAGTTTAGAAAATTCATAAAAATTCGATGCTCCACAAAGTTCCTCAAAAATAGTTTTACCATCTTGTGCCCATTTTTTAAATTTTCTACATGACTTCTATTTTATATGAAAATATTTTTTTTTTAATTCAAAAATACGTATCTTAGATATTGCAAATTAAAGTTTTTTTTTATAAATAAAAAAATAAAAAAATACTTTAATTTCTCAGTGTATATTTTTCCGCGTTTGGACATCAATACCCTATAACTCTTTCTAAGACACTATTTCGATAGAACTCACAGTTTATGAGATATACATTATCGAAGATCCTAAAATCGATACGCCTTTTTCAATAGTTACACTTGAGTCAAAGAATTCCCAAATGCTGTGGAAAACTCATATTTACTCCAACCCAAACGGAATACAAACTTTCATTGGAATCAAAAATAATCATGTTTGGTCATTTGTCGATTTCTTTTGAAATTACTTTTGTGCATTATCCATTATCAGTGACCATATTGAACCACATCGTTTCAGATGATTCTGATGACTATCTATTCTTGAGGGACATCGGATCCTAAATAAGTGGAAAAAAACGGAAGAGAACCAAAGACAACCTTAACGATTATGGCAAAATCTGTGACAGAAACAGAATGCAATAAAAATTCTAAGGAATTTAAAAATAATTTAGAATGTTACTAATTTAGGGAACGAATAAGCACTGTAACGCTGATCAAAAAAGTATTATGAAACTGACATGTTTAAAACAAATAAATAATAGTAATTTATACAAGTCTAGAATACAAGCAAGCATACATGAGTTAACATTTTTGTAGCAAGAGTATAATATATCGGTAGGAATTGAATTGTTGACATTGAAAATAAACGTTATTTAATGAGGTAATTCAAAAGAATTTTATTAAAAGGAACGAAACTGGCAAATACAACGAAAACAAATGGGCTGTGCCTCAATCGAAGACATGCAGAAAATCATATCCAAACAAACGTTGGGATTCAAAATCAATGGGAATGTCCGGCCTTTGGTGCACCGATGAGACTACTTTCTCGATCCGAACGCCAACTCTGTCCCGACCGTGATCTTCCTTGATCAAATCAGCTGCTTTCTCGCCAATTACAATACTAACGGCAGACGTATGAGCAGCAGGAGGTGATGGCACAATACCAATATCGACGACGCGAAGTCTTGAAACTCCGTAAACACGCAGACGGGCATCAACGACCGCCTCCGGATCGGTGGGAGGACCCATTTTGCACGTCCCAATCTACAATGATAAATCTTCAATTTAAAACATGAGTACCAATGGGAGGCATTATTGCACTCACCTGATGGTGAAATGTTGCCGTCAAAGTGCGCACGTGGCACCTCCAATACTCGTCCGTGTTGAACACATGCGGTTCACAGCCTGGCACTTGGCGCGAGTAGATTTCTACTCCAAGCTTCCGAAATGCAGGCTGTGAAGTTACCCGGATCGCTTCCCTTATACCGTACACGAGTGCCTCAATGTCCCGTTCGTCCTCGAAGTACTGATATTCGAACCGGGGATAGCTGAACGGATTGCGTGACTTCAGTCGCAGTTTGCCACGGGTCCGTGGCTTCAGCAGCATGGGTAGATATTGAAATGATCGCACATTCCGAATCGGTCGAAAGTACCCATCGTAGGTTGTGTTTGATAGGCGGAAGGCTAGAGCCGTTCCTGGTCCGGAGTCGAAATCGATCGAGGTGAAGGCTTGCATTATTTCTACGTCCGGTAAACCCGGATCGGGACTCTCCGCAACGGGAGTTTTGATGTACATTAAGCTTTCCACAGCATTGGTTGTGAACACCCCTCTGCCGTTCATTATTTTGATGATGTTCCTCAGATTTATGTTCTCATCCAATTGTATGTAATTATCGATGGGTTTCTTAATTAGAAAAATAGGACCAAATACTCCCGGATGTTCATACATAATTTCGCCTACGGGCAGATCTTCAACCACTTGAATACCCATCTTCTTCAGATGATATGATGGCCCGATCCCGGCCAACATAAGAAGTTTTGCGCTTTCGAATGCCCCTGCCGACAGAATGACCTCTCTTTTGGCTTTCACCATAAACTGCTTCTTGTTGCGGATGAATTCCACACCGCTCGTTTCTTTGGTATCTATGAACATAATTTATTATAGAATCAAGCTATTTATCTGAATGAATGAGCACAACTCTAACCAGCATCAATGAGTAGCTTCGTCACCCAAGCCCTCGTGAGGATGTGAAGATTCTTGCGGTCTAGTATCGATGTGAGATAAGCCGTTGCGCTCGTTGCTCGAAACCCACGATAGGTGTTGGCCTGCAGATACGACACCCCTATGTGTTCGCCGGCATTGTAGTCCAGATACTGATAGCCTGCCTGCTGGGCACTTCGCACAAAGGCGTGCGAAACTTTCGACCTGTTGAAAGGAGAAATGAATATTGTAGTACTTTATTTTCTCTGTACGTCAATTACTTAATGAAATGTTATTTAACAGTACATATTATACTGTTATACAGGTCGTATTATTGGTCAAGGCCAACGTGTACTACAGAAAAAATAAAATATAAATCCATCTTAAATTATACCGGTTTATCCAGCACTGTGTGCCTTACCTGGACGAACACATTTCATTCGGTCTTAAGTTTTCTCAATTGATAATTAGGAATATTCGCGCAAACTACGTCTCATCGGATTATTGTTCGCAAGTTGCATGTGGCCATAAAATACAAATCTACCCGTCGTTACTCGTGTCACTTTGAGATTGTTATACGGAAGTGCATAAGATCGTATGGACTTTCTCAGCCAAACGGCTTGTCAAAACGCCGACAAGTTGCATGTTTTTGTTATCGCCGAATCAAAAAATAATTTCATAAATTGATTTGTTAACATCAATTTATGAAATTAGCACACCTTAAGCGTTGTGCAACTTTTTTTCTCATAATGTTATATAGATGAACAACCAAGAATGTTACATTTGAATGGATTAAAATAAACCGACTGCCACGCTTATTTTTTCAATTACTTTTCCGTTTGTAATATTCCATTCATACTGAAAGAAAGAAAGAAAAGAAAGAAAGAATGCGATACATGCTCAAAATGCTCAGTATGAGCAAGTACATAAGGAGTGAACATTTGTTGTCACGAACAGTGAAGCTTCGGTACTCTTTATTGTGTATTAGAAAAAAATTGCCCACACAAAATGAAGCCTTCTATCAGATTCACTTGAAACCTTCAGCCAATGAAGGAACACTAATCAGTGATGATTTGCTATATTTATTTTATTTAGTTTCCTCTCCCATTTAGAATGCTTTCAATTTTCGTTTAATTGCACCCACCAAATTTTGTACGACAAAATTTTCCAATTTTATAATAGTTTCCCTCCAAAATTTTCTTAACTAGACGCTAGATTAGGTTGATGATCCCTTGTGCTTCTTAAGAAATGGCAACGCTTCTATAGGCAACTTTTCTTGCATATCTCACGGTTTATAGTTTCAGAAGAGCTTCAGAGAGCGTTAACTTCTCCACATCTGCCACATTTGAAATTTTCTCACAAATGTCTTCCTTCGAACATACTTGGTACATTAAACTTGGATTTGGTGAGGTATAATTCCTGTCAAGAGAGTTATGGAGTTGGACTTGATCAGGTCTTCGTCAACCATCACGATTCAACACGATTTGGAGAGCAAGGGCGTGTAAAGCTTCCAAACATGGATTTTGCTTCTCTTTCTGTTTTGGTACTTTCTACTTTTTGTAATCATGTAGTCGAAAATGAATTGTTTTCTGGGCGAAACAAACTGACATCTTGCATTATCTTTATCGGCTTTCCTGTCAAAACTTTCTTGGCCATATTGGGATTCATCGGATCAACTTTATGACCACTCTCTTTCTTTCTGCGGTCGTTTGAAACCACTTGAATGTGTTTGACACATGTACATGGTGGTATTTGCGATTCTAAGATTCTCTGCGATAAAATTATATGAAGCTTCCGACTGTTGATTGCACAATTTCTTTCCGCTGGTGGTTTGCTGCTTCGTCGACATTTATGTAAGAACTGTATGAACTGGAGTCAAATTTGTTTGTGCATTTTTTCACGAATATCCTTTAATTCAATAAAGATAATTGGGGCATGATTTGTTAGAACATCGTTTTCGTCAGATCTGTAGGATCTAAAATTTTTTGATAAAGGATAAAACGTAGGAAATTGGTTCAGTTTTCATTACAAATATCAAACAATTTTGACGTAGGATTACGTCTTTCGGGAACATATTGGGGTACAAATTGAAAAATTAAAATCGATCGCATCGTGAAAAATGTCCAATTTCAAACGCTTGTTACTCATTCATTTCATGATGGATTGATGAGATTTTTGCATCAAACGATTACGGCACTCCATAACAATTTCTCACATTGAATAAAATAGTATATATAATATAACTAACTATCGAACAATTGAAAAAATTCAACCCTTATCCAAACAGAGATACCTAGTCCTGATTGGTCGAAATTGACGTCATTTCTTTTTCGCGCCCGATTCGTTCTCTCACCGGCAAGCTGCATGGCAATCGAGTAGGAGGTGCCTACTTCACACATACCAAATGATATAAAAGGAAGGAGCATTCGTGGATCTCATTCATTCTTACAACGGACGTGGAACGGACAACAACAAGTGGAGAGCAGCAGCAGTGAAAGCGGCTAATATATAGGCGAGCATCGAAGCTGTGTGGTCAATAGGCTAGCTGTGCCTCACATCAAGCTTCTATGGCAGTATAAGCAGCGGCAAACTACTACTACTCTACTAGTGGCAGCAGCAAGCATCGCGAGCGGAGCATTTCGGGCACGCTCTCTCCATCAGAAGTGCGAGCACACGCTTCTTGGAATCGTGAAAGTGCAGCAGTGAACTTCAAGACGAGCATCGAATCTGAGCGGCCAACAATTGAGCTGTGTCTCATATCGAACTTAAGTGGCAGTAGCAGCAGCAGCGGCGGTAAACATCGAGGCCTAACATCAACAATTGAGCTGTATCCCGCATCGGTCCAGTACTGATGGCAACAGCAAACATCATGAGCAGAAAGTTTCAGGCATGATCTCTCTTTCTGCTGATGCTGCTGCTCAGTCAGATTTCTCATTTTGTTCGACGCTCAGATCGGTAAACATATATGTTTTTAGTGTTTTAAGTGTGGTCATATCAGATCAACATTAACCAACATGACTTCATGCGGAAAGAAGGCAAAGGAGGATCGAAGCGTATCGCAAGGTTCTACATGACAATATCCAGTGTATCTAACTCGCTATTCGCCGTTTAGCTCGACGTGATGGTGTCAACGAAAACCACCAAAATAAAAACAGAAGCAAGCAGCAGCGGCTCCGAAAAAGCTACCGCTGCCAAAAAAACAACAGAAGTGAATTGTTGTTTTTGTTGCTCCATAAAGTTTTACACGAGTAAATATGACGGAATATATGTTCACGCAATATGAGCGCCAATCTCGTAAACGTGCCTCGGAGCTGAAACAACTTTCTATCACTGATACCGAAAGCTCGATTGTAACACTGGTGAAATGAACAAAAAATACCCAACAACCAAACCAAACGGCCCTTTTCAGGGCCATCAGATCATTATCAAAAAGTTTAACACAATATTTTTTCAAACATCCAAAATCATCATGCAACAGATAGCCTAACGTAATCCTACGTCAACTATGCGGTCGTGTCTCGGACACAACCTTCTGTGTCTTTTTTCGAAAAAAAAATCAATTGAAAAAAAATACACTCGACAAAAAAAATTAGAGGAACGGGGTCGAAAATTTTAAATGATTTTCGCAGTAAATACTAATGTTAACAGGCACATGTTTAGCCTAGTATATCTCCAAAACGCATGTAAGCGTTTCATATTGATACGTTCAGCCGTTTTTAGCCGATTTTTCAAAGTTTGGAGTAAATTAGAGGAGCACTTCATCGCAAATTGTACCAGAAATGCAGAATGCTATGCGTACCCACAGAATCAACGATTTGTAAATTTCTTTTTCTTTCTTTTTCTCATATGTGTTTCGTAAAAAAATGTTTGATGCCAAATGTCTTCAAATTGCATTTGCAATTGCAAATTAGCGTCATGTCAAAAAAATTTTTTTGTCAAAAATCGACACTGGGATTTAGTTTTTTTCGGTAAACGAGACGAATCGTATGGTTTTGGGTGCCAATCGATTTTTCATTCGGAACTTGCTGCGAAATGTTGATTTGCACGATAATATGATTGTGTAACATTTACCCGAAATGCACTCACCCCAAATACAGTTACCTGAAAGACATTCACCCGAATGTAACAAATACCCGAATGCGACAGCTACCCGTATGTAACATCTACCCGAACCGACACTTACCCGAATGCGACATTTACCCGAATGCAACAATTACCCGAATATATCAGTCACCTGAATGTAACACTTACCCGAATGTAACTTTTACCCGAATGTGACATCTACACGAATGCGACACTTACCCTTCGCCCTCATGAATGACATCAGAATAAATTTCATCACGAAATAATAAGTTCATGATAAAAACTGCGTCGCGGTGGTAAATACGTAAGTATAATTTCTTTTTCTTATCTATTCATTTCACATTTTTATTCAAATTTTTTATATTAAAGTTACCTGCTTAATTTTCGAAATATTCCATAACCCATGCTCATTTCTGAATGATCTCTTGGCCTTAAAGGGCAATACAGAAAGGAAAGAAGATTGCATGTCAACTGAAGCGAAGTCTTCAACATTTTTTTCGAATTTAATCACTACAATTTATCATTTCAATTCGTAACTTTGTAACAGGAGATTCGACAAAACTCATAAACTGATTTGTCGAAATTTTTCCTTCTTCATTCAGGTAACCATTCCATTCGGGTAAATGTTGCATTCGGGTAAATGTCACATTCGGGTATTTGTTACATTCGGGTCAACGTTCCATTAGGGAAAATGCGCATTCGGGTATTTGTCGTATTCGGGTAAATGTCCATTCGGGTATACGTTACATTCGGGTATTTGTTACATTCGGGTGAATGTGCTTCGGGTAAACGTGTTTTGGGTGAATGGTATCCGGGTGAATGGGACACAACCGATAATATACCCTATGCAAATTATTAGCTCGTTCGGACTTCATATACTAGTGTCGCAGACGTTGAAAGACACCTCTCACTCATGCTGACAAATACGGCTATTTTGAATGTTCAGTTAATTTTTGACAACTCTTTTTCTTACACGTGTTTTGATTCATCTTCGATTTATGCCTATTGCAAAACTGGATCAAAGAATCTGTATCAAATTTTGTGTGAAAAACAAAATGAAGTGCACGAAAACATTCCGAATGTTGATTGTGACATCTGGTGAACTTACCTTGGAGCAAAACAATGTTTATCGGAGTTCGAAAAAAAATTTCTCGGAGGGTCGAAAAGATGTAAACGACGCAAAGCGTGCAGGAAGCCCGAGCACGTCAACAACTGAAATCAAATGTAAGTTATCCGTGGGTATACAAAAATCGTGATACTTTTAGAACAGCTCTTGTTGATAGAGTGGTCCACTCTACCCCATTCCATTAAACATTTCCATAGCGATTTTACTTCAGCACTACGAAGGGATTTCTCTAGAGATAGGCAATACGCAAAAACCGAAGATGAACCAAAACACGTGTAAGGAAAGCAGTTGTCAAAAATTAACTGAACATTCAAAATAGCCGTACTTGTCAGCATAACTGAAAGACTTGGTACTCAACAATATAATGCCACAAAAAATGTAGAATCGAATATACGTAACTCGCGATACCTTTTGAACAGACCACGTATATGCAATCATTATTTTTATTCAATCAATTTTTATAATTTTCATCCCACTTCACCTATACCATGAAATGAATCTCTTTTTTTTGACATCCATGTGTAGCGTAATGTCATGGTTTCTCATGTTTGATGTGAGGTGAAAAAATTCAAATGTCTTCGTTGTACATGAATCGGTTAGTGTTACAATAAATAAATAAAAAGAATGAAACTAATATAATACAAAATCACAGTGATTAAGAAAATTAAATATGCGTTCTTGCCTGTCGTTAAATTCCATTTGGCTTCGAATTTTTTGGTAGTAATAATTGTGAATATCTGGAAGAACCATTGATATGGTTTTACGTAGGATTACGTCTTTCTGGAACATCTTCTTCTTCTTCTTCAATGGCACTAACGTTCCTAGAGGAACTTCGCCGTCTCAACGTAGTATTACTTGCGTCATTTTTATTAGTACTTAGTTGAGATTTCCATGCCAAATAACACGCCTTGAATGCATTCTGAGTAGCAAGCTCTAGAATACGCGTGATCGCAGTGCAAGTCGGAGGAAATTTCTTTGACGAAAAATTCCCCCGACCAGAACGGGAATTGAACCCGAACACCGGCATGTTAGTTATGACGCTAAACACTCGGCCAAGGGAGCACACTTTCTGGAACATATTGAGAGTATAAACAGAAAAATTGAACATCGATCACTTCACGAAAATTGTCCTTTTCGAGCGCTTATTTATCACTCATTTCTAGATTAATTTACGAGATCTCGATCTATATTGCAATCGATTTGAACACTTTTTTTTTGGAAAAAATTCCAATAGTGCATGTTTTCTAATGATGTTGTAATGAGAACTTCTAATTTTCCCAAGCATTTGTGTAGATCGCAAAATGTTCCCCTAACACAGAATAATCGGTATATTCCGTGTTAGGAACAGGCATTGCGTTCTACAAAAATGAGGCAACCGACCAGATCAGAGATGTTGACAATCCTAACATTGAAGACTATTCCTTTGGGGACAAAGCATATGAATCTTTTTTGACAATTTTGGGCAATAAAACACAACATCCCATTCGCGGCTGTTAATAAGGTGGCTAAAGTTTTGAATCTTCCAATTTAGATCGAAACCACTGATAGGACTACTATAGAGCTAACCCGGGTACACGGTCTGGAGGTACAATAAAATTTCTGAATGTAGGGTACATTACCAAATACGCCACCATTCGGCATACATCATATACATATAGTTTCGTGAGGAGGGGTGCAACCAGACACTTCCGTACCGGGTGCGTGACCTCCACCCGACACCACTGGATTGAAATATGATGTTTGTTAGAGATACCCTGTTACCCTGTATGTAAAATTAGATTACTTTTCAGAAATTGAAAAAAAAATAATTTTAGTGGTTCGTTAGTAGTAAAGTGAAAGTAAAAGAAATAATGCTGTAGAATGATCCGCGGAATAGTCGGGTACAGTCACCGCGATGACCAAAAATCGCAGATACCGCAATAATGAACTAAAAACCGAGTGCAAACACAATAAAAACACTTCAGCATGAACTCTATGTTTTATCAATTCAGAAATCATTAAACTATCCATCTATGAGATCGTATGCCCCAGTGGTCAGATAATGCGAAAGCATGAAAAAAAAACATGATCCTGTCACTCACTGGCAAATTCCAGGAAAATCTATAACTTTACTATGGAACTCGCTGTCATGAATGATCATCCTCTCGTGGATAATCGGGGTTCTACTGTATGCTGGTATCAAAGAACGAATCGTACAAAAACGTACAACAATGGAGTTAATTATGAATTTTCCGAAGAAAAATAATAAAACTAGAAGCATTACTCCATAAAGATTCTTGTTAAACAGGGAGATTTGGTACGATTATTGAGAGTGTCTAGTAATTTCAAAGCGTCTCCCAGTCGTGGAAATAATTTGTAGACAAGTTACCGTACGAGTTGTGAGTTCATGTGAAATTGACGTTAATTTTGTGAGGGAGTGAGAGTTTGCGATCTAGTTCTATAGTTATGAAACATTGGATTTTTTTTTTAATAAAGCTCAAACGGCTAGTCTTATAAATAGATAGCTATTCTTATAAATATATATAATAGATCTTATAAATAAAGATAGCTATTATATACTATATACTACAATTCCACTGACTTCTTACATATCTCTAGAAACTCAGAAAAATGAAGTGGTTCTATAGTTATGAAACGTAGTTTGTTAGAGCTGATGAACCCGACCTAAACAATGATGGATGAGCCATATAGAATGCAAAAAAAGATAAATGGAAGCGAATAAGCAAAAGACGCGTTCAAAAGGTGTTAAAGCACGACAATGTTTGAATAAGAAGCTTAACTCCGCCACTTAGATTTTTTTTTATCCTGAAGCTCACCCTTATTCCACTCGTTGTAATCTGCGACAGACGATTTGACTGACCAACATTTACGGTTCTATGAAGAATGAAAACAGACCGATTCAGTTGCCCGGGTTTGCCGGGAAAATTGCGTTTGTTTTCACGTTATTTTTGACTTTGCAAAGAGACTTTCATTAGGTTCCATATGATATGTGATGTATATGTTACCATATCCACTAATAATCTTATACACTTTATTGGAACCCTTTCAAGTAACATATAGTTGTAGGGCTTGCCATCGAAGTCAATTATGGGTTCAATTTATCCAATTCGAGCATCTGTTTCACCACACCTTCCCAAATCTGTAATGTGCTTTTGCAATAAAATATCACGGCATTGCTATGGTATATCACCATTCGCTACCCCTCTCAGCACTTCGCTTTAACACGTTTAAGAAACATAGTTGAAACTTGATAATCGACAAAAACTTGACCGTTACAAATCAGAACCACTTTGGCGAAGAAAAAATGAACTATCAGAATGCAATCATAATCTTCACTTTTCACTTTTGGCGCGCTTGAGTTGCATACAATGAATATAAATCAATCACCACGCGCAATTTAGTATGAATTAATTATTTCTTCCATCAACATTACCTGAACGGACAATCCTCCACCGACAGCGGCCCTTTTTTGCCGTGAAAGCCATTTCTGTCGAAATCTTTGATATTGGCTTGCTCCGATTTTATATGGTATGGCAGAATTTCATCCCAGCTCCAACCGGGATTTCCAGCCTGCGCCCAGCCGTCGTAATCCCTCCGATTCCCTCTGGTGTAAATCATATAGTTGATGATAGAGGATCCACCAACCCCTCTGCCATGGGGCCAACTGCACCTCTTGTCCCGCAGCCCCTGGCAGCCAATCTTTTGCACCTCGGTTTCGTAGGCAAAGTTATAATCTGTCGATTGCAAATTTGGCGCCGACAAGGGAACGTCAGTGAAAATAGGAAGTTCACCCTTTCCTGCTTCCAGTAGCAGCACTGTCACCTTGGGATCCTCGGTCAATCGATTAGCCAGCACACACCCAGCCGGTCCAGCACCGACGATGACATAATCGTAACTTTTACGCAGCTCGGGATCACCGTAATGAATGCCCCAGAAACGTGTGAAATCCACATAGTTACCGATCGTCCAGTTCACGTTCCAGCCGACAGCACAATCTACGTATAGCAAACAAATTATCAACACCGGAAACGTCCGTGCCGCGGGCGTCATATCTCTGAACGTCTTCTTCCCTGAATCTGAGAATAAGAATCTGATTATCTGATTATCAATGCTGTCCACAGCACTGCACTCTTTGCCGCGGAACTCCTTTTTGGAGTAAATTTCGCACCTTATTCTTGGACCGTTTCGGCCAACGATCGTGACTAAACTGCACATGCACCATCGGCACATATGTCCATGCAGACAGGTCTCAGTTTGAAATGCAGTCAACATTTCTTTTCTCGAAGAAAAAGTCTGCTCGGTACGCGCCACGGCTAGATAGATGCAAAAGTGGTTCTGCTGGCGGCTTCGAAGCCAGGTGGTGGTGGGAAAATTTAGCCCGTCGTGGGTCCGAACGCAATGCATCTAGATGGGGCGGCAAACCGGTAACTACACCCAACACGCTTCTTATGGCACACTATCGATAAAGCGCACTTTTTTTTCCATAGGTTATGGTCAGTTTTCAAAACCGTCAAAACGAAAGCATGACGAGACAAATGAACTCGCGGTGTTCGTATTTTGGCAGTCTGCCACTTTGTTTGGCGAAGTCCTTGCGGCATAAACTTGCAAAATGAAAAATGAATTCAAATGTTTTGCTTGTAGATACTTTAAATCGTATTACGGAGAAATCAAGAAAGAAACCATAGATTTTTTTTATACTCCTTAGACGTAGAAGAGAGATAGTAAGTAGCATTCATCCACTGATACATTAATAATGATTTTCAACACTGTTGTCATTTTGTAAAATCTTCTCACGTTTCCAGTCAGACCGCTTATTTCATAAAAATTAGTTACTCAAATATATTGCATCCCTAGGATTGTTAATAGTTGCACTGGTGGAATACTCAGTTCCCTTCAGTTTTTAAGTTTCATATTTTGCTTCCAGCTTTCATGCGCTAACTCATATTCGATCTCACAAATTCCAGATTCCGGAACATATATAGATTACAGGTACAAGTTTCTAAATTGCTAATACTAAACTTCATTTCTACAACTAGATACGACAACTAGAGACATCCCACTGAATAAACATAAGAAAGGGTTATGGGCAGCACACCTGTATTACCCAATTCGGGTGGCATTGAAACTCCTAGTATCAAAAAAATTCTCCACATGATCAAAATAAATATGAGAAATCCGGGCTCTCCGAGCAATAAAGCAATTAATGCACTAATAAACGTTGGGGTGGACAGGTCGCCATCCAGTTTCAGGTGCCCAGTATCGCCAAGAAGCACACAAATACTACCCTAAACCCCTAACCAGAACCAATGCCCATTTGTGGGGGCGACACATTTATGAGTTTAGCCGATACATAACCTTGCCGTGGTAGATGGAACCAGAATAATGGATCTCTGTGATATTGAACGGGTAATTTGGAATTATGTGACGGGCTATCAACTGACCAAATATCTGTTGTATAGCAATTGGCCTCGTACCCGCTCAAAACAACTGGTGAACTGCCAAAAGTCCTTACGGCGGAGACGCCCGCGCTATGAAGGGGGTTTTACAGGGGGGGTCGATTCAAAGCGAAAGTGTGAAAAGAAATTAAAGCGTTAGATTGATAGTGCAACTACGAAAGATTAAATCGACCGTCTACTCGCAACATACTCTTCGTATTGAGGAAGGGCACATTTGAACAAATGACGATGTCTAGATAACGTTGATTTCTTTGGTGAACGCCTCCTTCTGAATCAATCGCACCAAGCTTGTCGGCTGTGATGATAAATCCATCAATATGTTGTCAATTAAAAAAGAAAAAATGTCTGCACAATTAACTATGCATTACTTTTCTATTGCCAGTTATGAAACATGACTGGGTTCGTGACAAGAATTCTACAAGACGAATGACATCGTCTTTGCCGAAAGAATTGGAGAAATTCTGAATGATGCTGGCTATCAAAACCTTCATTTTACCACAGACAGGGCGTTCCTTATACGGGTAAGTATACTAATCGTTTCTTTTTCAACTGACCCACCCAAAAGCATTGTTTAGTTTTTATAGTTGATTTTTTCACATCGATTAATACCACTTGGATGCGAACATGAGTTGATGCTGCAAAAATCAATTAAAACGTGAGGCATGAAACCATGAAATGTCCATATACTGCGTATACACAAAAAAAACTATCAGCGATGTTATTCACATCCGCATATCCATGAAACCTAGCCATGCAATAACCATTTGCCACAGGGATGATGAAGGAAAGGGAGCAGTGGGGGTTAAGTGGCCAGTGTCTTGTTTGGTACTTTGACTATTGACTATTTATGCCTAATGGATATTCACTCATGTTTCAAGTATTTCATGACTTTTGAGTCAGTCTGTACTTCAGTTAAGCTGTCACATATCAAAATATGAAATAAAACCTCGGTAGGCATTCGAATGTTGCATCGTATTCAAAAAATTTCTGGTGAAATTTAGTTTGTTCGATCTGATATCTTCATGAGTCACCTCTTGATATTGTGTTCAATTTCAGCAATTAATGTGCATAGAAATTATGTTTTGGTTTAGGGTCAAAATACTCAGTGAATTTAGAATGTGCTGTTTACTGAAGCTGATAGACATTTTCACATGTTGCTCTTGAAGGGGTCCCTTTTGTTGATTTCATCCTGGAAAAATATGGAACCCTCAACCAAACTACGTTTTTGTGCGTATAACGAAAGTAATATTAGAAATGGGATTCACTGGCGATTTGACATGAAAAACTACTTGTAACGTTTTATCCTATAGGACTAACCGTTCGCGAGATATTTAAAATTTTAGATAATGGAAATAATGTCTGAGAAACTTTTCTACGATATCGATACTTTAGTTGCAATATCCAGCAACATAATGCATTTTTTATTGGATTGCCATCATTATCAAAAACATCGAGAACGATTAATAGTTACACAGCCATTCCATGCCAAAACGATATAGTGGTTCTCAGATTTTGGTGAAAAGTGGTAGTTTTGCTTTTTTTTATGTCCTTTTTTCCAAATATGAGTTTTGCAAAAAATCATAGCTTTTGGACATGCTATGTTTTGCATAACTACTGGACCGATTCAGATGAACGACATATCAAATTAAAACCAATGACGTCTTCTGAATGAATGTGAAAAAATATTTCACGTGCGAAAAAAATTTATTATAGTCGAACACATCTAATCTAGTCATACAGGAATATTGAACGAAGGCCGGAAATATGTTAACTATGAAAAGAATAACTAAAAAACGAAAAAACACCTTTCTGATTCATAGATATGACCATGTAAACTATATAAAACAAATACAATCCATAATTACGAAAATAAAATCCATCTGATCCATTCCAGCGTGACTTGACAACGGTTTTACTCATTAAAAACAGTTTTTTTCTCGTTTTCATGTATAAATCACACGATTTCCAAATGGTAAACGGTTTTAAAGTGAAATTGAAAAATATTCCTACAAGAATCTTCAGTTGGAGAATATTTTGCAGTTGAAATTCGCTTGTTGCCAGTCCAATACTTTTGTGACGTGACAACACCTGTCTTTTTGCGGGTTCCGACTTTTGAACATTAATGTTGTATTTTCAGTTCCGTTTCAAAACATACAAATAAACTTTGTTCTATGATTTGTCAATGAAAGATGAACGTAGATTCCTGTATACTCAATTTTTCAAAAAAAAACTCGCAAGAACATACCTTTTGACGGCATCCATTTTGTGACGTGACAATGCGCTTCATGCGAATAAACAGTCTCTACGAAGCGTTGTCACGTCACACAATCAAAAAGTTGTATTAAATAAGAATTTCATCGTATTGTAGCATTGTACTATTGTAGCGATATACTATTTTTTAATGTTTTTTTTATTACTCTGAACACTTTTTACTTTCCTCTGAGATCTACCCTTCCCCTTCCAAAAGTCCATCGTATAGGGGAAGGTCTATCCCCCTTTGTATCTCAGGAACGGTGCTTCCTACTGAATTTTCAATAGTGTCAAATGGAAGGTGTGATAACGCTCACAATTTGATAATATGGTGACTTTTTTCTGGCTCTCTCCATTCTAGCGTTTTAGCGCCATTTCACGTTTTCATTCCTTCAAAAACAGAGAAGAAATATATTCGATCTGTATGCAAAATGAGTTCTATGTTCTTTTAGATTGTGAAACATTGCGAAACAAGGCAATTTTAATTCTTATGATATGTTCATCAAAATAAGCTACATAAATTGAATCTAACTGTTACCTGTAATACACGGTATGTCTTCATTTGGGAAAAGTCGAGGTGGTCTTAAATCGACCTCCAGTTTTTATATCGTGGTTGTTTAACACGTTCACTCTGGCGCTTGCCACCAATGGCTAACACAATCCTGGTTCATCGAGTGGCGCTCACTACAGGGGGAACACATTTGATTTTGTTATCAGAAACTTTTGATGAACTCTTTACAAGCATCCGCGCACATACCTGTGAAAGGGCGTTTATGTTTGCGTGTTCAAGATGACTTTGACTTTGACTTTGACGTTGACTTGGATCGTTGATAGTTGATGTTTGCGTGTGCATTTGTATGTGCAATAACACGCGTGTGCATTTGTATAACTCCACACACGTATAACTTTCCACTCAAACATTATCTCCCTCTCACTTAAATCCTATCTCTCATTACCAAACATTATTCTTCTTTTTATTCCTTTTTCGCGCACCCATGGATATATACCAACATTACCATTCACGAACGTATTGTAGGATTTCATGCCATTCCCGGTCTTTAATATCCGTTTCTAACAAATCGGAAGTAACCATCCTCGATTCCAAAATGGCATCGGAATACGATATTCGACTTCCTCTAGTAAGCTCATATCGTATGGGTTATATTTTTCTAGCATTCAATACTACCATCAGCAAACCGGAAGTTGAAATAAGATTACATCTTATATTATGGAATCTACGTTCATATATTGTTGATAAAACATAGGAGAAAGATCATTTGTATGTTTCGAAACGGAACTGTAATTATTTAAATTAATTATTAATGTTCAACAGTTCGAAACAGCAAAAAGTCAGGTGTTGCCACGTCACAAAGTATTTGACAGACAACAAGCCAATCTAACTATAAAATATTCTCCAATTGATGATTTTTGTTGGAAATTTTTCCTAATTTTACTATAACATCGTTTAATTTTGTGTGCTTTATTCATGAAAACGCAAAAAAAAGAGTTTGTAGTGAGTCAAAATGTTGTTACGTTACACTGGAATGGATCGTATACTTTTCGTGACGTGACAACAACTCCTGGAGACAGTTGATACTCTTCTGTTTGTGGACCGATCTAAACCAAATTTGGTGGGTTGTTGACCTTCATTGTTTTCTCAGAGAAACCCAAGTATAAAAACGTTTGAACCTATGTTCATCTAATAAACTAAAGAAAAGCTCTATTTTTGTGACGTGACAACGCTTCAAAATACCTGTTTTTAAAATGCTTGTTTCTCATAAATGACACGTTGGTCTACCCACGGCTCTTCAAACGAGCATTCAATCATCCATTCAATGGTATATAGACATTGAAGTTTGGTTAAGCATGTGCAGAGATATCTCAGAAAACATAAAAATAGTGAAAACCCAAAATATTTAAAATATAATTATGTAGTTTTTTGAACTCGGCTCTCCCAAAGATTGGTGCATAAAAATTATTATTGTTACAAAAAAAAATATGATGGTGCTTTTTCAAATAACGTTTTTAATTTTCTGCCAAAAACTAGATTTTAAATTTGGTTCTCTGATGCATATCCTCATGGAATGGGTCATCTTTTTCCACAAGTGTAATATTTTTTAAGGAATCCTAACTCAATAGCTTCAATTTGATAAGTCGATCATTTCAACCGGCTCAGTAGTTCGAATATTATGAATTAATCAAACAACTAATCGTTCTATGTACTAATTGTTATTTTCACAAAAAATAATGACAAGAAGGATCTATAGTTGCAGGGGTTATACACATCGCCAGCTTTGAGCTCTTCTTGTTACTTTCGTACAATCTGAATGTTTCCCTGGTCTCAGTATTCGATTAAAAGGTTCTGTGCATATATTATATTTGAAAATACACTAAGCAATTTCTGAAAGACTATCTTTTAACAATAAAAAAATTGAACGGAAATAATGGAATATGCATAACTATAAAGACACACACACAAATAAAGGTGTGTACTAAATTTAAGAACCAACAATCAAATGTAAGGGTACCTTTAATTCACCCATATGCAAGAGCTGCACGAAAAAAAGTTTTTATGACTGCGGCCATCTTGGATTTGGATTTTTCTTGATATACTGGGTTCTACTAGTAAAGTACTTTCATGATACCCATATTGATGAGGTTTTGAAAGAATATATACCTAGTATACTCTGTCCAACTTCTATAAGACCAGGTGATGATCTTGCTGCTTTGTGTCATTGTAAACAAACAATGCTTCAATTTATATTCTAGTGTGTAGGCGTTGGAGGCTACCATACATTACATGATTTTCATATGTGTTTGTACAAGTGCTGAGCGTAAAGAATGTTTTTGCATTTTTCAAGTGTAGTGTTTCTATAAGACCAGTTGTTTTTTGTTGTTTTGATCAATAAATCTGGAAAATGCCAATAGGAAAAGTGCTCACGGAGAAAGAAGAAAGACAAATCGATGCATTTCACCAAGAAAATGTTGGTATAGGAGAAATTGCTCGTCGGATTGGACGATCCTATTAAGTAGTGCTCAATTATTTGGCGAATCCTCAACACTTTATTCAACACATAAAAAAAGCTATAAAATACTTAATACTAAACACACTAAACACACTAAACACACTAGAAACACTCATCCTGAGTCCACACCTGGAAAACGAGAATAATTAGCGCAGTTATATAGTAGTATATTTATTGTCACTTACCTTTTATGTCCAGAACAATCACCTGAAAGGATAATTATTGATTGCATATAATTGTACAACACAGAGTACTTACCGCTAGCGGTGAACGACAACACAAAACAAACAATCACAACATACAAAACAATAACAAACAAATTGTCAAAAGATTGGAACGGATGGAAACGAACCCGCTATACAAAGTGTAATTGTTTATGGCGAATATTCTAGACGCAACCCATACAACAATTGCGCTATTCAAATGACTATGGGACCAATGGTATAAATAGGGCAAGAAATGTTCAGAACAGAGTCAGTCGCAATAAACTCATCGATCAGTAAAGTTCAACCTATTGACTTTATTCGATCTCATCTCATATCCTCAACATTACTCTGGAACTCTGCTCAGATACCTCTCTGGGCTGAGACATAAATATTGGCGCTGTAGACAGGATTCTCTACTATATACACAACTCTTCGGAACTCCGTTCAGATACCTCTCTGGGCGGAGACACTCTCTGACCGGGATAAGCGGGAAATAGCTAGAACAGGTTCGAATACCTCAAAATCGCATGTGCAAATAAAGCAATATTTCAACTACTCAACTACTCGGGTGACTCGGGTCAAATTTTGGTAAAAAATCCTCACATAAAGAGGGCCATCTCACATCTCACATCGGAAGACGTCTGAGTTTTGCCAAAGCTCACACAAACCGACAGTGGGACATGGTATGTCATGACAAAGAATGTTTCTAAAAGAATACATTTTGCTATATACCATAACGAAAAATTCTTCAATGTATAGATTATCTTCACTGACGAAAAAAAATTAAATTTGGATGGTCCTCATGGTTTCAACGGGTACTGGCGTGATTTACGGAAGAAGGAACAGTATTTTTCAACCAGGAATTTAGGTGGAGGCTCGTCCATGGTTTGGGCGGGATTCTGTGCAACCGGAAGGCTTAAGATAGCTTTCACATCATTCAAGGATTACACACATGTTCTGGAATCCTCTTTCCTACCGTTTTTGTGTGGATATCGTCACAAAAACTCAACATTCCAGAAAAACAATGCTACTATTCATACCAGCAAGGAAACAGAAAAAGGGGGATCCTTGTACGCACAATCTACACTGAGGGAAAACTGTACACCACGATTGGAGAGCTAAAGGTCGCAATTTTGGAAAAATGGAAAAATATCGAGAAATCCGTTCAGCAGAATTTGGTAAATAGTATTCCAACACGAATTTCCAAGGTTATTAGTCGAAATGGGAAGGTTGCCAATTGTTGACATGGAAGTGCAGTAAGAAAAATTCGGGGCTCACCGTGTTCATACCGTTGGATTATTTTTTTGAGCCGCAGATGATTAACATCTGGCAATATTCGCCACATTATCTCTGATATAATGCTTCCATTGTTACAAAAAAGTGATCGAAAATTGGACTTCCTCATAGCCTGCCGAGGTAGTCATATTCAAATAGAAACTTATTTCGATTTAAAGTTCAATGTAACTTTAAAATATCATGAAAAGGGTCATCAACTTTTATATGAATAATCAGCGTTCTGGTAGGAAAAAATATATAATTTGTAGAACGATGGGAGTAATATAATTTTGTTGCTTGAAATTAATAAAACCAGTGATGACCACCCAGTTAACATCTTAAAATGTTCCGAAAAAAAAAATGGGTGGGTTATATCTACGATATAACCGCAAGGTTGACGTGGGTCTACCTTAGTTTAGCAATCATTTGTTTGTATTGATTAAATTTTTGATGGAATGAAACAATTCCCGAATTCAGTTGAATTCATTATATTTGCTTTGTGAGTAAAAAGATTGTATAATGCCATGTAAGGTCAAGTCATGCATTGTGATAGATAATGTTCTTCGTTACAAGTTTATTTAATGACAGTCCTTTTACGGTTGGTATGATGCCTAGAACAAAATATGTGAACAGAAGAATTATCAAACGATTATTCTATTTTACGTTTCCTTCTGAAGTTTGCATCTCTGAAATATACGTACTTCTCGAACCGCGAATTTGCTTGATTTGATGAACTTCAGGCACTCAGTTCCGATTTTGACATGTATGTCGAACGCATGTTATTTAATCAATAGGCGTTATCGCAGCAAATGGTTAACAACATTTTGTCTAATCATCAAATGGTAAGCGTAGAAATTTAGGGAGCAGAAGATATGAAAGCATATCCTTCAATGCAATAATGAATAACCGAGCCAAAACGTTGTGTTCGTACCCGCATTTGTAAACCGTGCTAGGAAAACACTTTGCGGAATGCAAAAAAATGCGGGTGCAGAAGTACCCCCGGCTTGCATGAATCAAAAACTTCAACTTCTACTTTTTATACTAAAAAGGATTTAAACTTGAAAGTTCATTCGTCTCTAGTGTCGCCACGATTTTCCCAGGTTCCTAAGTTTAGGAGACCGTGTTAAGGAAACATATTCTAGTTTGCACAAAGGCAAGCGAGTACAAAAGTACTCGAAGCTTGCATTTATTTGCAGAGCCGATTTTCCCAGACATCTTGGTTTTGAAGTCTGTGCTAGGCAAACACATTTCAGTAGGATCAAAATGCCACTGACTTGCATGTAGAGACGTCGGTTAATCGTTCGATTAATTTAAATAATCGAATATCTGAAATTTTAATCGAATAATTTTGTATCGAATAATGGAAAATAAAAATATGAATACATCGAATAATTATCACAGCAATCACGATTAATGGAAAAGGGAACAATTTTTTTTAAAAATACAATGAAAAATGTGTTTGACCGTCATGGTGTTTTGTTGAAATTCATCGACCTAAACCATTTACGATTGAAGCATAAAAATAATTCTCTGGCGGTAGAGGAGTCTGGGAAGAAGAACTTAGCGTCTGCAGGAGTAAAAGGAATTGAAGGAGGTGGTCTAAGCTCCTGTACTAACGTGGTAATATTCAAACTCAGAGTGCTAAGGAATGGTATATTTTTCTAGTGGTCAATGATTCTATATATATACTTCTAATGAACTAGTAGTTATAGGCACCAAGCTGAAATTTTCAAACAAATCTTCTATTTCAACAACATTCGCAGAACAGGTAATTTTGAACAGAAAACAATGTATGTTGGTGCCATAAAATATTGCGCATCATTTTTATAGTGTGCTCTTTTTTCAATCATCCGATGGTAAATGGAAATGGTAAATTTATCATTACTTACTAAAATGCCATTTCATTAAAAAAGCATTATACGAGGGTCACTATTTATATTTCGGGAATAGGAACAAAAACAAATAGTTAAGCTGCGAATATATTTTTATTGTTTTTCAAAGTACTCGCCACGATGATCGATACACTTTTGCATGCGCTTAAACCAATTTTCAAAGCATTTATTCCAATCGACACGAGCCTTTATTTTGAGCGATTGTCAAATTATGTGGGATCCAACGTGAACATAATTTTCGCACAACTAAGTGTTCATGTAAAATCGCATATATGCTGGTGGAACTAATGCTTAGGGATGCCTCAATCTCACAATAGGTTACATGACGATCTTGCTTAATCATTTCGTGCACAGCATCGATGTTTTCTGGCACTACAGTCGATTTTGGACGACCTTCACGAAACTCGTCGGACAGCGAACTACGACCGATTGAATTCACTATACCAGCGATACACAGTGGTTTTTGATAGAGCTTCATCGCCAAAAGTCAAATTAAGTTGATTGACGCACTCTTGTTGTGATAATCCACGTCGAAAGTCGTAAAAAATCATCGCACGAAAATGTTCACGATTCAGTTCCATTTTTTTGCCGAGACCAAACTTTCAACTAAATATAAAATAAACAAATAGCGTCCGTATGACAAAATGTTCTGAGTACGTATATCGTCAAAAATGTCAAACTTTACGATGGAACCGTAAAATGGACTCACATGACATCAGTCTTGCCAATTCCCGAAATATAAATAGTGACCCTCGTACTGCACCATGTTTATTTTAAAATTATATTTAATGTAACTTTTTAAATTATGACATCATAATCATAATAATAATAAATCATCATAATAATTATAAATGTCTGTTCATTTTGGTTACAAGAAATAAGTATTCGCTCGATTAATCGAATGCTGAAAGACAATTATTCGAATGAATCGAATATTTTAAAACGGCTCACGTCGATTGATCGATAATCGAATAAACGAAAAATTTGGACATCTCTACTTGCATGAATTTGCTATGCCAATTTCCTCAGACACCTTGATTCTGAAGTCTGTGTTAGTGAAACACATTTCAGTCGGAACAAAAATTCCCCCGACTTTCATGTATTTGCAATGCCGATTTCCCCAAGGCTGCTTGGGTTTGATGGCTGTGTTTGGGAAACCGTAGATCGGGCCAATCAAAATTAGGCAGTTATGGCGTTTAGATAACGCTTAACATTTTACAGTTATTCAATTGTTTATCTAATGAAAAATAACATTTTATTAATTGCGATAGAAGCGTAGAAATATTCCCTATCAATTGATACAAACATCTTTCCGATCTAGTAAGAAATGTTCGAGTTTTAAGCATTCGGAATCTTTCATTTTTTCCAGCATGTTCTGTGTTTAGGTTTTCATTTTACCCCCCATATACTCCGGTTAGACGTAGTCCCACGTCAAAACTCTCTTTTGGATTCAGAATCGTCAATTAGTAACGAACTCAGATTTGTAAGAAAACAGAAGTTCACGGCTTACGGTTGTACGGTGGTAGTGTTCATATTTCTATGAGCGCATTTGAAATATTTCAACCTGTACTTGAGAACTCAACGCAACACAGCTGGTGTTCCACATAACTGTATGCAAAAGCGAGCCCCTTCGAAAGCGCACGGTATGGAACCCACAGTGCGTTGATAAAAGTTCAATCTCCTATTACTCAGCGCAGCTCGCCGTGTTGTTGATAGCAGGCATGAATTCAAGTTCAAATGAGAGGAAATATACCGCGTCCAACGCGTGGCACCCGATCAAGGATACCCAATGGACTATAGTAATTGTGGTTTGTTTGTTATTTTATGATTTCTTGTTAGACAGCCAAATTCACGCGCGCGCTTCGAGAAAAGAAGTTCAACACGATTATTAAGTTAAGTTTTTGTAACGAACAATTTGCTCACATTTCGTCTTCTATTTATAGCCCACAAGTAAGGAACTGTCCACTTCAGTCTGAAAGTGGCCGTAGTCTAAGATTGATTTGTTGTCTTGCGATCTGCACAGTGCGTAAGAAAGTTCCGAATAATGTCGCGAACTCTTTCTCGGGCGGAAGTAATTATTTTCCTTGTGATTTTTTGTGTTCTCAATGCCAACGGTACTGATGAGACAATTGGTACGCTAGGAAATGTGGTCGATTTTAGTCGTTTGTTTGGACTGAATTATGGTGATCCCGATCCGGTTGTTCTTGACTCGTACGACTTCATAGTGGTTGGTGCAGGACCTGCCGGGTCGGTTGTGGCAAATAGACTAACCGAAAATCCTTCAATCACGGTGCTATTGCTGGAGATCGGAAAGGCGGAAATACCATTGATACAGCAAGTGCCAATTTTGTTCCCCGCTCAGTCTACAACGGATTACAATTTTGGATACTTGACAGAGAGACAGGAGAGGGCGTGTTTAGGATTGATCGACCAGCGCTGCGCTTGGCATCAAGGTAGAGGACTCGGAGGCTCGACGATCATTAACGATATGGTGTTCACCAGAGGAAATCGACGAGATTTTGATACCTGGAATGCCACCGGTAATCCAGGCTGGAGTTATGAAGAAGTTCTTCCATACTTCATCAAATTAGAAAAAACGTATATTCGCGGTTTAGAAAATAATGGTATTCGTGGCAACAACGGATACCTTTCGGTGGAAGATGCGGCCTACAGATCACCATTGGTTGATGCACTGGTTCAAAGTGCTCAGTTGGTCGGTCTTCCATACATTGATTATAATGGACCAGAGCAATACGGTGTGTCATACGCTCAATTTACTATGAAATCTGGAAGAAGAATGTCAGCTGGAGTAGCGTTTCTTCAGCCAATACGCGAAAGGAAGAATCTTCACATTCTCACAAAAGCCTGGGTTACGAAAATACTGTTTTCGAAAAATACCAATATAGCTAAAGGTGTGTTATATACAAGGGAGAAGAAAAACTATACAGTGAGAGCCAAACGAGAAGTGATTGTTTCGGCGGGTACATTCGGTAGTGCAAAATTGCTCATGCTTTCCGGTGTGGGACCAAGAAATCACCTCCGAGAATTGGGAATAAAAGTGATAAAACATCTACCTGTTGGTGAAACACTATATGATCATCCAGCTGCGTTAGGGCCAATATTTATAGCGTCTAAGTTGAATGATGAATTCAGAAATTCCGAAAATGTAATCAATTTTAACAATATCCTGAAATACCTAAATGGTGGCGGTCCTCTCTCATCGCCTTACGCGGAAGGATTGGCCTTTTTCAAAACACCCGTTTCACTTAATCGTGATCCAGCATGGCCAGATGTAGAACTACTTCAACTGATAGTCAACCCCGGCGATGACCCCACCCCAGTTTCCAGGATATTTTTCCGCATGAATAACGAAATTATGCAAAATTATTTTGAGCCTCTGCGCAATCGACGGGCATTCATGTACTTACCCATTGGGCTGAATTCAACCACCAAAGGTTCGCTGAGACTAAAATCAACAAATCCATACGATCATCCGGTGTTTAAATATCAGTATTTTGAAGACCAGCGGGATTTGGAAGCTCTAGTTCATGCAATCAAAGCTGCAATCGAAATCACCCAACAAAAACCCTTTCGCGATTTGGGAGTGGAAATTTACAATGCTAACGTGCCTGGCTGCCAACATTTTCAGTTCAACACCGACGACTACTGGCGGTGTCACATATCAACACTGACATACGTGGGATATCATTTTGTGAGTGTTCCTTGACTGTGCCCTTCAAGACTAGGTTTGTAATCGATCCGAGGTTTTTTTTATCAACAGGTGGGTACTAGTAAAATGGGTCCAGTGACTGATCCCACCGCAGTGGTGAACCATCGCCTCCAGGTGCATGGCATGCGGAAGTTGCGCGTTGTGGACGTCGGAATCATCCCGAGTGCACCGTCAGGACACACTTCAGCGTTCGCCTACATGATCGGTGAGAAGGCAGCCGATATGATCAAACAGGATTATTTAATTTGATACGTAGGGACGATTACATAGTTGTTTACATGGTGCAATAAATGTTGGAGCAACAACGGAAAAAAAAAACAAAACATGTTAAAACTCGAAGGGTAAACAAACCACGCTTCCGTTGCGCCAAGACATATTATGTGGTTGAACCGGTTTGAAGGTTGCGTCAAAATATGTACGCGACAACCCGTTATAAATATGCATTTATTTTTATGTTATTATGCTAACGTCATAGGTCAGTGTATTGTACTTTTTTTGTGTCGAATTCCTTCTGTTGATAAAAATATTCCAAAAAAATAAGCAACTTTTATTGTGTATGACTAAATTGTTATGGGGAGTAATGGAAACATGTCACAAGAAAATAAACATGAATTACAAAGATGACACAATCTGTACGAAGGCAGCAGTGCGCAATTGACACAGTTTAAACCTGATTAAAATCTGACATCTGGGGGCCGCAACCTTGGGTGAAGATACAATCAAACCATATATGTGTACTTGCTTAATTGATATTGCACTGAATGATGGATTCATAAAATGTTGTGGTACTCATCAGATTCGATTTATGCAATCTTACAAACGAGAAGAAAACGAGCGAAAATTGAATTTTCGTTGTAACAAATATACATGGCGAGTTAAAAAAAAACGGTGAAGTAACAATAAACCCTATTTTTGCATGAAATTGTAGCCTTTGTTTAGCATAGTTAGAATGACTCGTTCTAGGCCAAATATGCACCGTTTTGTTGAATAGTTTATTACCGTTTTTTAATTCCATTTTGTCTTTTTGATTGAAACTCTCAATTCGTATGTGTATTTTTCACCAGATAATTCATTTGCCAAAGACTGAAACAGAGGATAACCGCTTGGTGCCAGATCCGAACAATAAGGCTCATGCATGAAAACCATGATATAAGAATTTCATTTTGACACTAAAAGATATTGACATATCAGAGCATGAAAAATTACCATTTCAATAGAATAAGAAGGCTTTCATGTATGTTATGAATCACAGAATTCCACAAATTATGTTATATTTGTTCAAAATCTATAAGTTTCTTCATTGTACCGTGATTCTAAACCCGGACACTTTTGCTGGTGTTATTTTTTTGTGGTATTCTAGCCTAGAAATTTTAAGAAAATAATACCGGTGCGATAACAAACAAATAACAAATGACAATGTGATAACAAACAAATAAACAAATAATAATATAATGCATGGTAAAAATATTCTTTGTTTAATTTTTTCGGAGCTCAAAAAACGTCCGAAATTCGTGCCCCTACACTATAATATCCCTTAGTTCCGGACACACTTATAAAACCCTTCAATAAGAAATTTTATCGGTTACCGCCGTCCGGATTTAAAATCATGTTCCGGATGTGGGTTTGAGAAATACAAATACCATTTTGTCTCATATTCCGGACAGTCACAATTTCCGAACACTTCATTTTTGAATGTGAATTTACTGAACATTTATGTTATAAATAATTGAATAATGAAAACCCTGACAAAAACAAGCACTGTTAATTTTTCAGTTTTTGTAGTTTTTTCAACTATTTTGTTTGCTGTTCTCATGTTAGGTGCTAGAAAAGGTATGAATCTACAATAAATGGTTGAAAAAAATGATATTTTATGCAGAAATTTTCATTAAAATTAGTATTGAAGAAGTTTTCGAAATATGAATCAAGTGCTACACATGACTCAAATTCCGTACATTTCATTTCTAAATGTAAATTTACTAAACTTTTATGTCATGAATAATTAAATAATGAAAACCTTGACATTCTTTAGGGGATAGGCTTCATTTTGACATCATTTACAGGAATGCTATAATTTATAATACTAAACATTTGCAAAAATGTGACAGTCAAAACCAATGACGAAATGGTTGCGTTGGCAAATTCCGTAAAAAAGCAAGCATCGTTCAATTTTCAGTTTTTGCAGTTATTTAAACTATTCTGTTTGCTGTTTTCATGACAAGTGCTAGAAAATGTAAGAAAATACCATAAATGAATGAAAAAAAATGATATTTGATGCAGAAATCGTCATTAAAACAAGTATTGAAGGAGTGTGCGGAATATGAATCAAATTTTCACGCATGATTCAAATTCCGAACACTTTATTTTTTAATGAAAATTTACTGAACTCTAATGTTATAAATAATTGAATAATCAAAACCCTGACATTCTTTGGGTTACAGACTTCATTTTGGCATCATTTACAGTAATCGATACAGCCTATAATTTATAATACCTAGCATTTGCAAAAAATGTGGCTGTAAAAACCAGTGATAAAATGTTTGCGTTAGTAAATTCCGTGCAAAACAAGCATCGTGAATTTTTCAGTTTTTGTAGATGTTTTATCTATTTTGTTTGCAGTTTCCATGTTAAGTGCTATAAAAGGTAAGAATCTACCATAAATAGATGAAATCTTCATTAAAAATAGCATTCAAGTTGTGTTCGGAATTGGAATCATGTTTCGACGCGTGCCACGAATTCCGAATACTATTTTCAGGCAAATACAGCAATAGTTCACAAATTGGAGTACAATCCAAAAACATATCCAAAATCAGAGAAGTGATTTTTATCACTTTTGAATTATGATTTTCTTAACCATTGATCCGAAAAATAAATTGTCCCCCTTTTTCCAAAAATGATTTTTTTTTTAATTCATATCTTTTGAACTACTGGATCGATTTAAATAGATGTTCCACAAATTAAATTGAAGTTAATTCTTCGAAAAAATATTAGACTTGCACAAAAATTGGATTTCCCATATTCCTATCTTCTGTCCAATAAGTTACAATAAGCAACCAACACATCTCAACTCTGGAAAATCATAACTTAAATACGAAAAAAATAATCATACCTCTGGTTTTTGGATGTTATGTAAAAAAAACTAGGCTCTCAAGAAAAAATATAAAAAATACTGCGCTCTTGGGCCCTAAACCATGTAAACCATGAAAAACAAATACAATCAGAATTACGAAAACAAAATCCAAATTTTTTGCTAGAATAATATTTTTCTAAAAAAGACTAGCGTAATGGCTTTAATTTGATATATTAATCATATGAATCGGTGCAATAGTTTGAAAGTTATGTTTTTAAAAAAAAAATGCATTTTCGCTGTTCGGAATTTGGGACAAAAGTGTTCGGAATATGAGTCAGAGACAAAAATGGTGTTCGGAATATGAGACAAATGTGATTGAACATTTTTGTAGATTTTCACTATGAATATGTATTTGAAAATCAATTTTACTGAAGCCAAATGGAAATGAAGGCTCTATTGAATCAAAAAATCAAATTAATTTCCCGAAAAAGTACAATTTTGAGTAATGAGACACTGCTTAAGTGTTCAGAATATGAGACAAAACGGTAATAAGGTAAATGATTTTGGTTTGTCCAGTTGAAAATATGATCAAGGTTTGTCCACTTTTTTGAATGCTCTAATTCAGCACACCTTTGTCAAATCAGGTATTCGAATGTTTCAAAAAATATAAACAAAATTGTCTTTTTCATGATTTACAGTAGTTTTATCATTCGCCTTTAAATCGATCGCCAGATGATTATTTGGCACGTATTCAGACCTTCTCAGAATTATAACACTTACAATAATTGTAAACATCATGCTTGCACACCATTTATATCAGATTTACATAACTGAATTAACGCATTTTGATGAAATCAATTCTGAACATGAGTTGTCCAATTCACTAGACTTGCACAAAAATTGGATTTCCCATATTCCTATCTTCTGTCCAATAAGTTACAATAAGCAACCAACACATCTCAACTCTGGAAAATCATAACTTAAATACGAAAAAAATAATCATACCTCTGGTTTTTGGATGTTATGTAAAAAAACTATTCTTGTCCAATTCACTAATGTTGTTTCGTCCACATGATTCCTATGGCAACCGCTTCGCGCGTCAGTTTGATGTAATGATTGCAATGCCAAAGACATGAGCGAATAAGTAATTTGCACAGCTAAATCCGAAACGAAGACTTGTGATGACAAGGAACAAAAAAGAACAAGCGATGTTCACACCAGGGGATTGTAATATATAGCATAAAAAACAAATCTTAGGGAATTTCCGATTTGTATGTAAATCGTCAAAATCCGTTCGCGGCAACAATAGTTATTAACGTTAACTTTTTTTCATGAAAACGTGACTTATTTTCTGATTTGGCACCCAATGGAAGACGTAGTTCAATTTCAAAATGTTTTTCAATTGAAGGGAATAGAAATAAAACTTCGTACAGACTGAATTCGAATTTCGGACACTTGGACATAACAGTTTCTCGTGGTTTTATGTTCAATTAATATTTCTGTACAATTATATATAATTAAATGATCAAACATGTGAAAATAATAACAACTTGGCCTGTCTAGAAGTGTGCTGCAACTTTCCATGCACGCAAATGTCTTTAAAATTGTCTACGACCAAACTTGTGATAAAACTTTTACCATTTGTTTTTGTTTATTTAACTTGAAATAATTTTCAACAACCACTTATGTGATATTTGCTAGCATTTACTTTTTTTTCTCTACTATAGCAACTTTCAACACTCTTGGCTGGTTTGTCACTTAAGCATTTACTTCTTCTTCTATTTTCCCCCAAAATGCTTGTCGTTTATTGATGTATTTTATGTTGTAGCTTCATTGTTCAAAATACTGTAAAGATTATACTACTTAAATGAAATTATATATTTGCATTCAAGTTATTTGTTGCTCAGAGTAATAAATTAATTATATTCTATTGTTATTCACAAAGATTGAATCTTGATTCTTAATTTTCGTTACATAGTTTCATCTATTCTGGTACTGGAACGTTTTGTCTTGTTTCTTTCGCCACTGCATATGGGTTCGGCAATGAAGAATAATCCATTGCATTTGCGTCCCAAGGAACTGAGACACACTTTCTGAAACCGTTTCTTAAGCAGACATCCTTATTTTCCATTGCGTCTATCGTTTGATTCAATAACGGAGCGAATTCCGGTCTTGTTATTGCCACATCTCCGTTGTCGAACCGTCATTTGACAAGCACAGAGTCCCATGAGCTCTTCATAGGCTTGAAGAAGGATACGTCAAGGGGTTTGATGAAGTGCGTTGCATTCGGTGGAAGTGAAATCAAGACGATAGTCTTCTCTTTGCTGAATTGTACCGTTTAATATGGCATATGATTGGTAACCATCAACCAAAATGATAACCGATACACAATATTTCTTTTCACCAATCGGGGATAGAATACGTTAGTCAAGTATTCGAAGAACGACCAGCTATTCACCAGCCCATCTCCGCTCGACCAACACCCAAGTCCTTAGGCACACTTCGTACGATTTCTCGAGAGAGTGAGAGAGAGAGAGAGAGAGACGTTCCTTACACGGAAAAGGTCTACGCGGTGGAACCAGTGTACCAGTGTACGTTGAACACCAGACTGAAAACGCCAGCAGTAACGATCCTTTTTTCGAAATTTGATTCGCGGTGCGTTTGGAAATGTGAGGATGTCACTTAACAAACTTTGCAACCCATCCTTTCGTTGGCGTTTCGTGGAGGCGATTTGCCCATATTGACGGACACTGATTCTGAGGATTTCCGGGAAGCTCAGACACAGCAATTTTCTCCACCCACCCGATTTCTCCTTCTTTCGTCCCGTCACACAGAGTTGGTTGGTTTTCCGACTGGGCTTGGACGTGACTCTGACTAAGCACTGATTGCAGCAGACCGAAACATACACTTGCGGCACCTTCTTTCTCTAAATTTTTCACTAATTGTAGTTTTTCGAATGATAATTTCCGAAATCTTTTTTTCGCGACTTAAAATCTTTTAACACTTTCCGCTATCAATTTCAACTTTACGATTCCGTCTCTATTTGTATACTTTTCTCTTGTGTTTTATTCACAACTGATTGTTTTGTTGAGTCTGTGTATTGTCAACAAGGCGTGTTTCGTCTCCTTAGGTCACGCACAGTGGGTACGGTGTTAAAAATGGTAAGTACAGGTTCTTTCAGATTAAACGTTCACGCAACAAATTTTAATAACTTCTATCTTATCTTATCTTCTTTGTTTTTAAGAGGCTTTAAACTTTGCAGTTCATTCGCCTCTTATAACTTCTACAAAATGGATCGATTTTTATTTAAAAAAAACGAAAATAAAGCTTACAGACATTTTCGATGTGACCACCCCCTTTTCGATAACGCGTTTTAAACGGTGAACAAAATTCTCCATGCACAACTCTAACATTACGACTTCGATGCTGTTGAAAATACGAGTTATTTTTCTTTTAAGTTCCTTCAAATTTTGTGGCTTATTAACATAGCACCGGTCCTTCACGTACCCCCAGAGGAAGTAATCGACGACGAAAAATGTTGAAATTCTTACCATAAGAGGACCAAGTTTCATTATGGCTTCGGTTACTCGAGTAATACGATGTCATTCAAAATACACGTTCTTGTAAATTGTACATCTTGACACTAAAAACCATCTGATTAGACTAAACGAGTAGCCGAATATTATCGTCCCGAAGTGGGGAATGCAGTGTTACCATCGACGGAGTGAAAAAGTCGAGGGGTTGTAACCGAGACACGACGTAGGACTACGAAATATTTTTTTTTTAGATTTGTTGGTTGATCATTTCGGATATTATTTGCGAATACTTCGAAATTTCATAAATAACTCTTTAGTAAAAAGTTCCGGGGACCCAGAAAAAGTTCAATGGCGTGCGTGGTTTTGTAGAATAATGAACAGAGCCAAGAAATGTAGAATCAGAACAGAGCCAATGCGCACGAGAGCGAATACGAATGGCAACTAAAAGTATCGAAGGTGTGCTATTCACATGTACACTGAGAGAAATAATTAGTAAATATAACGAATTTTTTGGTAAATACTACCAATCTATAGTCCTTTTCGACCGTACTAATAAACACATATGTCAAGCAGAACCATGATTCGGAAGCCCAATATCGGCTACATTTTCTCGCTGAAATTGCACGTATCAGAATGATATCCTTATTATACCTCCGTATTGCCTTATGGGAACAATTAAAATGGTTAATACGCGCTTTTCTCACCAGTTTTCAGATATGACTATATCCAAGCTTACTAATGTTATCGAGTAAAATATACTAATCTCTGGTAGGGATGCGGGTTTGTTGACAATATGTACAAAAAATTTGTACATTCTACTAATTTTGCATTACCAGATGTATTTGGTAGTTTTCGACCGAGGATTTTTCTAAGTGTACAGAAAATGAACAAGTTCTAAGTTTCGCGCAACGAAAACAAGCAACACACACAAAGCTAAACACAGATGGCTAGAAGTGACCTATAATCATTTGCACTCCTCTCTTTTGTTCGCCTGCTTACCATGGCTCGGATGGTTGTGTTAGCCTCTTCCCCTATTATTTAATACGTCACATATCAAGTGATTTCACTCTGCTGAGCATTCTAGCGCTCTATGTTATGCAAACACAACACGAGTAAGACTCGATGTTGTACGCGAAACGATTAATTACAATGCCAGATGCACTTCAAGTGAAATATTCACCAGCGTTCACAGCTCGAGGGAATACATAAAATACAAAACGAGCACAATAAGCGAACTTCGTAGTTTCGGGCAGAGAAAGATTCTGCGAATTTTCTTCGGAGGAGATGCCATACTTATACGCTAGCCTTCGCTGTTTCTATTCTAGCGGCTGCATAAGCTGCCCGTTATTGACAGCTCTGTTCGGGGGAGCACACAAACGGACAGAACAAATATATGTGGGAATAAATGGGAATGCTTCCAATTTTCATCAATTTAAATCATATTCAGACTATGTGATTGTAATGTATAGCATATCAAATAAATCTTAGAAAATTTCCGATTCGATTGGTACGCAAATCGTTAAAATCCGTTCGCAGCAAAAATAGTTATTAACTTTAACTTTATTTCATAAAAACGTGACCTGTTTTCTGATGTGGCACCCTTAATGTAAGACTTAGTCCCACGTCAAAAAAAAAGGAGCTATTCGATTTTTTTGACATTATTTACATATTTTATTTAAATTTCATTTCAGGTTTTCGGGTGAGTATTGAACAGACCAACAGTCGAAAAGAGTACTTCGGGGAATACCATACTGGGTTGCAGCAGTACGGATGGATAATCCTGCTCGAACGGCATTCAAAACGTCTTCAATATTGTCCTTATTCATTGTATTTTATAGTCAACTGCGAATCACTTTCCAAGCAATAACAGTAAACTGATAACGATGAGGAGAATTGATGAAACACGATAGAAATTTAAATATTAATGAACGGTTATGTAGCTCACGCTAAGCTAACTTCAAACACAAACGATAATGAATAGTACAGTTAGTTTTTTGCTTACTATGTTATAAATCAAATGTAATTCTCACATAAAATGATAATGGAACCAAGGGGTTACTCTAAAGAATCAATTGTGATATTAATTTTATAGTTATATCATAAGGTCATTGAGCGTTTCAAGATATTATTACAAAGTGTCCGAAATATGATTCAGAACGTTACATTGACAGGTCTGTTGACCGGACACTGTCCGTCACCTTAAAAAAACAGAAAACTGACAGATGATAATTGTCGTTTCTGTAATTTCGAAACTGAAACTTCGGAACATTTATTGTGTCAATGCAATACATTAATTCAGCGAAGACTACGAGTTCTTGGAAATGGCATTCATTCACCTAATGAGATTTGGTCTGCTGAATCAAAAAAAGGCAAGGAACTTCATAAAGGAAGTCATACCTTCGTGGGGGGGAGATGCAAAGTCCTAATGCGACTATCACTTATTCCATGAGTGACGGAACGAACTGACAGTACATATATAGTAAACTGGAGTGCACTACTTTGGATCAAACTAATGGCCGCAGTGGTTCAAGGCACCTACAGAAGAAAAAAAAATGTAATTTAAAAAAATTGTTCATTGTTTTTATAACAATTTGTCTTTTCGAGTTTCAATGTGACATCTAGGCTTAGAATCATATTTTTTTGAAAAAGAAAAAAGGTCAGTGATTTCTGAAACGCCCTCATAAAAACATTTTTTTTATGTTTTTCGGCTCATTTGATGTAGAATTGCTCTTTAGTATTTTTGTTTCACGGAAAAAATTAGACAATTGCAAAATCATATTCGGTTTTTAATCGTTTAATCGTTCAACACGCGATTGGACCAAAGTCATAAATAACCTTCGAAATTTTTAAGTTTGATAATGCATGTAGGTTATGAGCTCTAACATCATGACATTTTTTCAGAAGCTCATGCTGTGGATAACGGTAATGAAATCGATATCATATGAGGTTGGTTGATACCATTGATTATGCAGGGGACTCCGCTCCGACGATGCGAGAAGGATTTGCAGTATTTGCAGGGCAACAAATGCTACCCATTGTTCGCCCTGTAAAAAATGTAAAGTACAACACTCATACCAAGCCATCCTTCGTAACATTCTTATCACAATGTAAAATGATGATTTTCTAAATTTTCCAGCGTTGAAAAAAAAATACTTGAAACCGGGAAATTTGTAGAAAAATCTGATTTTTCTAAACAATTCAAACTAATTTCGAAAAAAAACAAAACATCATCTTTTTACTTGTTGCGCCATCTGGTTGTAAATATAACTTAGATTCATTAATACTTAACCGACAGAATCATCTGTTATCAAAATCGAGAAAGTAGCTTTAAAAGTAATTATTCTAGTCACTGGTATATTTAATGAGTGTGTGCTCGAGTGTTTTTTTCTTGTAATCGGAAATTTGGAACAATTCATTTGAGAGCCTTCCTATAACTCACCTTTAAAATCAAGTGATGAGCTGTACCTCAACTAATCACACACAAGTATGTCTTACAAATAAGGCACATAATTCTTGGTAAGCGCAAATAGTTTCAAAGCCTGAAAAAAACTATTTCTAGAATAATTACGTGTCATGTTAAACACCATCTTGCATGCTCGAAAGATAACAATTGTGAGTTCTGAGAGGCTCACATAAAATGCTCTGTTTTATGCAGATACAATCCGTCTGAAGGTCAACGACAGCTGCGTCAAGAAGGCTCGAAGCGTGACATTATTTAATTTGTGATTTGTCTCGTACACAACTTAGTTTGCTTGCGTTCCCAATTGAGTGCACTTACCATAAGTTGTATCAACTGACATGAAGGGAAAAGATTCAGTTTTATGGATCACAGTGTTCGTTATCCTGTTCCGTGTATCTCGTGCTCTCAAAAATGACCCACTGAACCTTGTCAGCTACCTCACCAAGCTGGGACCGTTCGGAAATAAAACATTGGGTGACTATCTGGATTTTAGCAGCTTCATGGGCCTTTACTATGGGGATCCGAATCCAATAGTTCGTGAGTCGTACGATTTCATAGTGGTCGGTGCCGGACCAGCGGGATGCGCCGTAGCAAACAAACTGTCCGAAAACCCTGCCATAAACGTGCTTTTGCTGGAACTTGGGAAGGCAGAAATTCCACTAGCGCAAGATATTCCGCCAGCTTTTGTGTATCAAACCGTCACGGATTACAACTTTGGGTACGTGAGCGAGCGCCAAAGTGGTGCTTGCTTGGGACTTACCAATCAGCAGTGCGCTTGGCATCATGGACGCGGCTTGGGTGGTTCGACTATCATTAATAATATGATTTACACGAGAGGTCATCCGCGCCAATTTGACCGATGGAATGCTTCCGGTAATCCCGGTTGGAGCTATCAGGATGTACTTCCTTACCTGATCCGAGCAGAGGACGCAAATTTGGCGGATTTCGGAGATAATGAGTTTCACGGCAAAGGTGGCTACTTATCGGTTGAGGATTGCCCGTATCGATCTGCACTGGTGGAAATTTTCGTTGAAGGTGCCCAACAAGCTGGTTTGCAATATATAGACTACAACAGCGATGAACAGCTGGGTGTTTCCTATATGCAATATAATACCCGGCGCGGTGTGAGATGGTCAGCGGCCAGAGCATTGCTGACTCCCATCCAGGATAGAAAAAACTTACATGTTTTGACCAAAGCATGGGTCACAAAAGTTTTAATCCATAAAGACACAAAGGCAGCGTATGGTGTGCAGTACAGTAGGGGTAAAAGGTTCTACACAGTTAAAGCTTCTAGAGAAGTGATACTATCGGCTGGCGCCATCGGGAGTGCAAAATTGCTTATGCTGTCCGGAGTTGGGCCAAAAGATCACCTAGAAGAGTTGGGAATCGGGGTCATCCGAAATTTGCCTGTTGGTCAAACATTGTATGAACACCCGGGTGTTGTTGGACCCGTATTCACTATTACAAAGCCATTCGATCATATTTCCTTTGAATCTATGGTTACACTTCCAAATATCATAAAATACTTACTTGGAAAAGGCCCATTCACGTTTGCTTTCACAGAAGGTTTAGCGTATTACAGGAGTCCAGTAGCATTATATCCGGAACCAGATTGGCCGGATGTTGAATTCATAATAGCCACTCTACAAATTGGGGATGATCCCGCTCCAGGGACGCAAAATTTCTTCCGTATTAGCGACGCCCTTATGGACTCCTACTTCAGACCACTAGCGAATACCACCTCTTTTATGTACCTCCCGTTGCTGATGCACAGCAGAACAAAAGGATCGATGAGACTGAAGTCAACCAATCCATACAATCATCCAGTGTTCAACTATACGTATTTCGAGGACGATCGCGACCTCCAAGCGCTTGTCCATGGGATGAAGGAAACAATACGGATTGCCAGCCAAAAAGCATTCACCGATCTGGGTATTGAACTACACACTGCCAAACTACCAGGTTGTGAATCTCTTGAGTTCAATACAGACGAGTACTGGCGATGTCACGTGAGGGTCCTTACAACCACGTTTTATCATTATGTAAGTACCCATTAGCAATGAGCAAGTAACAGAAATGACTGATCTTATTGGTCTAGGTAGGAACTTGCAAAATGGGCCCATCAACGGACCCCACAGCCGTAGTCGATGCTCGTCTTCGGGTGCATGGAATGCAAAAGCTACGCGTGGTTGACATCGGTATCATACCTGAGGCCCCCTCAGCACACACTGTCGCTCTGGCTTACCTTATCGGCGATAAAGGAGCGGACATGATCAAACAAGATAATGAACTTCGGTGATGAACAATGTACATCTATGATTAATAACTGATTCGCTCCTTCGGTGGAATCCGAAAACGGCCGTATCCTTGGCCGAATGTTCGCAAAGTTCGTTCATAAAAGGTTCGACCATCAACATTGAAAATTGGTTATATTTACCTGTGTGTTGTTTATAAAAACGCCGGTACGTTGATGACAACGTATCTCATTGTGCATGCAACGCGACACTTCCACCGTATCTCATTCCAGCGATAGTGAAACTGATTTTGGGGCAGCTCTTCGTGAACCCGAGTAACGTAATTCCGATTATAGCTTGCACTTAACATGCAGTTGATCAATCGTTATGTAAGATCTAGGCTGTGTACGGTAACCTTGATTGCATGCCTGCTAGACATTGTACCCTAGGAATTTGGAGTTTTTACCAGAGATGTCAACCTTCCTGATTTTTCAGGATTTCCCTGATTTTTTGGCATGTACTCTGATATCCTGACAAACACTAAATTTTGCCTGATGTTTCAGGAATGATCCTATTTTTTCTCAATTTTTCTTTGTTTTACTTTATGAGAATGAAAATTATCCGTAAAAAATAAACTGGGATCTCTGTAATAGTTTACATGTATGATCGCTGCAAATCGGCTGAATAAACTTTTCCAGTGTGAAAATTCCGAATTATTTTCACTACACAAACATTTGGAGGCTTTTCGAAGCAGCGCTGAACAATTTCATGAAACCAGAATATCTAACGAATTTAGAAAACAATAACGAGAGTAGTTTTGAGGAATTTGGGGAACAACATTACATTGTACGATGTTGTTAATATAGAAATATGTTTCAAAGTGCAATATTACCAAAGAAAAACCTTTTGAATTCAATGTCAATATCATATGATTTCGTACAACTTTTACTAGTCAGATTTAAAGTAGAATAAACTTTAATGGTGAAACTGTAGTGAATATATTTATATTCGAATCAAAAAACATCAAGGTTAGAAAACATTCAACTATTCATTCACTGCTGATATGATTTCCTCATTTAGTGAGTAAATATTCATTCCACTATATAGATGATGAATTCTGAGAAATTCTGCATATTGAATTCTCTACATTTCATTGTATTGATGCCGCAGATATTTGAGAAAAATATACACGATCAAAAGGTATTGCATTGATATACAGTGGCGTCAAGTGAAGTTTTCGTACCCGGGGCGGAAGAGTGGATTATCAATTGTTTAAAATTAATGGTGATGATGGTTAACAAAACTGATCCAGTGGAATTCAAACTCCGGTTGTTCGAATTATCAACAGCAACTATCTCGCACGACTATCTGAAATATAATGAGCTACGAATGAGCTACAATCGGATACGTATTAACTGGTTGCCAATTTTATTTGTTTATATTGGTCTCAACGGAAAGAAAGTTCTCCCAATCATGCAAACCAATTATCTAGTTAAATTCATTTGATATGATAACCGAAGAAAATCTTTCGAACGATTTCAATTGTAAAGAATTTTTGTTTATTGGTTTGAGAACAATTTGTTCTCTCGATTAATTTAGAATCTAGTTTTACATAACTTGATACTATTTGTAAACCAACTTGGCAACCTTGCAAAGCCAAATAAACCAAGGTGCTTTGACTATTATACCAGGTTGATCAATACGACAAAACCACTTTACAGCCATCTTGAAACTCTATTGTGTTTTGTTTTGAAGCAAAAGTACTAGTAGTAGTAGAAGCTGAATAGCTGGTGAAAGATATTCCACAGCATGTAACACGATTCTTCGTAGTACATCTACGTAGTACTACTACATCGATTCAAATTATACATTTATGTGTATACCGTAAAACCGATGTTTTTTATACCCAATTACGATTTAATTTGTCGAGATAAATAACACCAAATTTTTCGCACTTTATACGATTCAACCAACATGATGTATGTTTTGATCGGCATTATATACGATTGTGATTCAATCCTATTAAAAACAGGACTTGAATTATTCCGATTTAATGTATGCTGGAATGATTTTCGCAATACTACATTGATTCAAAATATACGTTTTCTTCAAATGTCAAGTTTCTATAAGACCATTTACATTTTCCGTTGTTTTAGTTGTATTGATCAATAAATCTGGAAATTTCCGAAGGGAAAAGTGCTCACAGAGAGAGAAGAAAAACAGCTTGTAGCGCGCTGGAAACGCAGCGTGAGTGAGTGTGAGTGAGTGGCTTAAGGGGGTATTCTAGTCTAGAAATCTGAAAAAATCGATTTTTTTTTTACCATATTTCTGTAGTTTAGGCATTCAAGAATATACTCTAGAAAGGACTTATCGAAAATCCTATTATTTACCTAGTTAGAGCCATCTTAGTAATGTGGTATCTAACCTGTTACGGCCATCACAATGAACTTCAAACGTGTTTCTCTCGGAACTAGTTTTTTTCTAACTGGCGTACACGATATCTCAAGTTCTACTGAACCGATTTATGTCAAATTTATATGAAAATAATCTGCATACATCTCTCTATCGCATGAACCAATAAAAAATTATAACTTTTTAATTTTACTATTTTTAAAAAATCGGTAAACGCAAAAAAAACGTTTTAAACAGCATTTTTGTTTTCAAACGGCCGCCATTTTGTTAAAACCCATGTTTTTGACTTGTCCGAGGTTCATGCCATAGCGACATCTTTACTGATTCAGAATCTGTTCGATTTTTTTGTTTCAGATAACCAGAAGGACTGGAATCGTGTACGCCATGGCACAACTTTTTTTTGAACACCCTCACTTCACCAGCATGTAACTATTCTAATTATGAAAAAAAAATTTCCGTCCTATTTTTGTTTTATTGTTGAAAGATAGATAAACGAATAATGATATAATGGATAGTAAAAATATTCTTTGTTTTATTTTTACGGAGTTCGAAAAAACGTCCGAAATTCGTGTCTCTACACTAGAATACCCCCTTAAGCGCCACCTCGTAAGAGGGCCACTCACTCGTTGTCTGCCCGGCAAGAATTCCGACCTCAGGGCGGGTTCTTGAATCGATCCCAAAATGCGCGAAAAGCTGACCCTTCCTGACACCTACACCTGTACGCGTTCCCGATTCTCTGCTCTGTTTCCAACACGGTGACTGGGAGAAGTCCGCCGATTCTACCAAGGGCACAGATACGCACACCAATGCGTCTTCCCCTGGTTCCTCCGGCTGTTCACACCTCCCCAATCGCTTCAGAAAGCACGAGCCGAGATGGACTGAGACTCCCAAGCAGTCCACACTTGGAGTACAACGAAAAACTCTATAAACGTAACACGACGCGAAGCTCGAAAGGGTTTCTACAAATACAACAAATAACCTTTACATCAAATAATTAATTTACTACAAACATTTATTCCTTCAACCTATCCTATAACATTTATTTCCCTATTCTATTTTTCCTAATTTCTATCAACGACGAACCGGTTCCTTTAATCCGCATTGCTTTCATTCATCTCCAAATATTTGATCACTTCATTCATATGTAAAAGAGTACCCACCCACATGCGCATGTAAAAATAGGGTTAGGGTACTCATGCGTTGGCTGGCTCTGCCTGGAGCGCTGTGACGACGTAGCAGCTCCCTTCCGACAGTATTGGGCTCACGTCGGGAGATTCCAACCCGACACGTGGGGTCAGAAGTGCGGTTATTGATGATGATGATGATGATGCGGTGCGCCGAGCTCCAACCGGAAGTTGTTGAACCGGTCAGCCGTTACCTAAATCCGCAGGTTTCAAATCCGAACAAAAAAGCCGTCGAACGGCTGTTCGACGCATTTAATCTTATGCCTTGAATGCTAACCAAATTCAGTTTTTACCTTTTTAGTTTTCATAAACTGCTCACACACAATAAACAATATTAATCAACTACTTAATATTGAACTCTACAAAAAACAAAAGAACAAACTAATTATACTAGAAAACCTTTTCGCAGCACATGGCTTACATTCAGAAGCACACCGCGACGCGACAAACAAAATACGCGCACTCTTGCCTCTTCCACGAATCAGGTCGGAATGGACGAGCAAAAGTCCTCAGTTCCTCAGAACACAATCATTGCCCGATCTTTGCCCCCGGGAGAACAATATTTGCTAAAGCAAAAAATGTTCTTTTCAAATCCGCGAACATCCCCCAGCCCACGGTTCGAAACAGAGCAAAGAAACGATTGTCCGCTCTCATGAGTCAGGTTGAGTCAGCCTTCTCGCGAGTTTTAGAATCGCCTCTCGAAACCTGACTCGGAACTCTCGCTAAGCCGCGCATAAGTGACCCAATTGCGAGGCACTTCGTCCACTCAACCTTGAAAGGTGTATGTGTGACGGAACATGATTGCTGCGCTTGCGTCCAACCACACAACGATTGCATACAACTTATGCACATCGTGGTGTGCAAGATATGCTAGATAGCAGTCCGTTTTATTTGGACTGCTACCCTCCGAAAATATTTCTAACTTGTAGCACGACTGCTACAAGCTCATCTCGAATTTCAAAAGTTACCTAATAAAAAATGTTCAACATCTCGAATAAACACTCTATGCAAAGTTTCAGCTCAATCGGACTTAAAGGAGAACGGCGCAAAGCGGTAGAATTTTGAGTTTTTTTTGAAAATCAAAAAATCACCTCGAAAGTTTTTTTTTTAATTTGGTCGTTTTTCCGTCTGAAAGTCGGTTAAGGAAATCTCGACATGACATGTGACATGCTATTTTAAGGCATCAAACATCAAATCATATTTTGGCATCAAACAAACTTTTTCAAAACCCTGATTTTCGTTGATTTATCGGTTTTCAAAAAAAAACTAAAATTTTAACTCTATTCAACTAGTCAACTAGTAAGTGAAGTCCAAACTGAGCTAATATTTTGCATAGGGTATATTTTCGTGCAAATCAACAATTCACAGCAAGTTCCTAATGAAAAATCGAGATAACTATTTTAGTTGGCCCCCAAAATCATACGTTTCGTCCCGTATCCCGAAAAAAACTAAATTTCAGAGTGTCGATTTTTGACGAAAAAAAAATTCGAGATTACACTAGATTACGACGTTTCATGAAATTTTAGCATCAAATTTAATTTTTTCGAAAACCCCGATTTCCTTTACTCCCCCCTAGGGTGATTTTTCGATTTTAAAAAAACTCAAACATTGACCGTTTCGCGCCACTCTCCCTTAAGTCTGATTCAGCTGAAATTTTGCATGGGGTGTTTTTCTGAGGCGGTGAACATTTTGTATAGGGTAACTTTTTGAAATTTCAGGGTCGATTTTTTCCCATACATTCAATGGCACCCAAGTGTACATATACAGTTACCCTGGTATGCTATAAAGGTCCTCGCGGTAGTATTAGTAAATGGGTAGCAAAATATTTCGTGAAAAAACATCGATGTTCTGCAAACTATTTTCATTTCTGTGAATAATATTGGCGTAAGATATAATTATTCAAGCATACCTGTTAAATTTAAGACCATAAAAATACATAGGAAAGTAATGACAATAGGAATGATTGTGTATGGTTGAATAAAAATGATAATGTAGACTGAAGTGAATCTAGAATGAATATCATTACTGGTATATCATTACTGGTAATATTAATATACCGTGTAAGAACCGCTTATGGCCAGCTTAAAAAAAATACCTAGACCAGTGCATATAAAATTGTGCTGTGCCTATAAAAATGAATAAATACTAGTCTGCTTATAGAAATGATAAAAATGAAAAAGAATTCCCGGACAACCAAATATGAGATATCCTGATTTCTTCCTGATTCTTATTTTCACTCTCCCTGATTTTTGAAAATTATAGTTGGCAACCCTGGTATTTACCCCGACTCATTAAACTCATTATTGTGGTTTGTTAAAATGATATGCAATTAATTAGTTCTCTTCGTCTTTATCCGAGTTTTTCTGGTTGAACAAAAAATGACACGCCCAACAACCAGCGGTACCCAAGCATCAACAACAACACTACTCACGCGTAATAAGCGATAATCATTTGCCAGTCATTTCAATCGCTCCCAACATATAATGAACACCCATGTTAATGTTATTTCTGCTAGTTATAACGCATATGCTCTTCTCTTCAGTGCGCTCCCTTCCGTATGTTACACATTTAATTGCGACCCTTCAACGCCAATTTCTTACACAACAACAACCAACGGTCGTTCGTTGGATTATTTCATATTTTTGATTTTATTACAACGTATCTTAAATCTTACAGTCACTGATTGAAGTCTACAACGACCCAACTAAATATACTTCCCTAATTATCTTCCTTAATCAAATCCGCCGCCTTTTCGCCTATCACAAAACTATGCGCACTTGTGTGACCGGTAGGGGAATCTGGAATGATACCAACATCAGCCACCCGCAGCCGCTTGATGCCGTGAACTCGTAACCGATGATCCACCACTGCCTCCGGGTCGCTAGCGGGACCCATCTTGCATGTTGCCACCTGGAAAAAATGAAAGTGCAATCATTCCAATTCCACCAAAAATTAATCGATTTCCAGCCTTTTTACCTGGTGCTGAAAGGTTGCCGTCAGCGTCCTCACGTGGCAGCGCCAGTAATCTAGGGTGTTGAATTTCAAATGCTTACAACCCGGAACCTTGTTGGCGTACAGTTCCACTCCTAACTTCTGGAACGCAGGCCGCGAGGTGACATTGATGGCTTGCAGTATTCCATACACCAGCGCCTCGACATCTCGCTCGTCTTCAAAGTACTGATACTTGAACTGTGGGTGATGGAATGGATTAGTAGATTTCAATCGAACCTGACCTCTAGCGCGAGCCTTTAGCAACATGGGAAGATACATGAATGCCCTCACGTTCCCCAGAGGTCGGAAGTAATCCTCGTCAACTTCGTCAGACAGCTGATAGGCAAACTTGGAGGACGGCGAAGAATCAAACCCGAATGATACAAATGCTTGCATTATCTCCACATCCGGCAGCCCTGGATCGGGATCCTCGGCAACGGGCGACTTCACGTACATCAGACTCTCCACAGAGTTCGACGTTAGTGGACCACTGCCGCCTTTGAAACGCATAAATTCACTGATTGTTATCAATGGCTCCAAACTTCTTAATCCATCGGGATCGTTTTGGAGAACGAAAACCGGCCCGAAGACTCCACCATGCTCGGTCACCTGTTCCCCGACAGGAAGATCTTGGTTCACTTTTATCCCATGCTGTTTGAGATGCTCAGCCGGCCCAACCCCGGATAGCATTAGCAGCTTGGCACTCTCGAAAGCCCCTGCCGACAGGATGACCTCCCGCGTGGCTTGCACGGAGTAGGTTCGTCTTGCATGCACAAAATCGATCCCCGTTGCTTCTTTGGTTTCTGAAAAGAGTCACACAAAAAAGTCTGTATCAATGTGAACGGTTCGAGCGGATACGCACCTACTGGGATCTAGATGTACTTTGGTGGCCCATGAGCGGGTCATGATGTGCAGGTTGGGTCGATGGACAATGTCCTTGAGGTATGCGTTGCCACCGGTGGCACGATGACCCCGGAGGGTATGCGCCTGAAGGAACGATACCCCGATCAGGTCCCCAGCGTTGTAATCCAGATAGGGATAGCCCACTTCCTGGGCACTTTTCACGAATGCAGTGGCGATTTTTGATCTGTGGATTGGGGAAAAGAGAAAAAATAATTGATATTTGTGTTCGATATTTGAAGCTTAATAGATTTTTTTGCTCCGTTGTGTACATGAAGATCAACACGTTGAGCCACGCGTCGGTCCCTGGGTACTGACATTGAGTTGTCCGTCTGGTTCAAGCCGGCCTCGTCGGGCGGTGAATTTTTGTTTTTGAGCATATTCACTTGGAACAACAGAAAAAAGGTATAGAATGATTTCTAGAAAAGCCCACTATCGGTCCTCAAATGCCAAAGTCCATTAAAGAAAAGGAAAGAAGAACATTGCATAGATTCACAACAGAAAGATGACCACGGAAAAATAATGTGCGTATAAAAAGGCGAAAACCATCTATAAGATGAAAAGGACATCTAATCACCTCTTGGACAGATTGAACAGCTATCTAGTACTAACAGCTTTTCTGAAGATTTAGCAAGGAATATCTTTGGATGAATCCGAACTAAGTAATTTGAAAAAAGTTTTCAATATTTCAGATCTACTTTCCGCAGCTGTAAGGAATCTGTAAAAGAGTCAGATAATACTAATACCGTCAAATATATCGGAAATTTCTGCCTAAAATGCCTTTTTACCATCTAAATTTATATTATCGCCTTCAAAACAGGCTCCTTCTGGGAAGCAATTCACTTTACCCAACTAACAATCCAGTCATCGAAACACGTTTTATAGCATTATCCAAAAATTGTCTTCAGTTCACGCAACACAATTCGTTTTTATGTCTTTAATGTAGTAAAACCGTGTCCCACGAAGCGGTAATTTGAGTTTCGAACACAGGAAAAAGACACGCCCATGTCTCGTCGCTAATAATTATGCGATGGATGAACGTGGGATCAGAATTTAATTCAGCACCTTGATTGCGATGAAATTTTCTAAGAAAATTGAGTTTCTTTTGGACGATTGCGACTTTCCTCAAGCCCAAAACGTTACCCAAAATATGACGAACGGTCTCGTGAGAGAAATTTATTTCACGGGCTAGCTCTCCAAACATAAAAGACAATTTCACTATTCCACTATTCACTATTCCGAGCACTATTCCTTTTATTTTCTCGACGTTTTCTTCAATTGAAAATGTGAATGGTCGTCCTTGCGTGACAAATCGTTCATCTCATTTCGGCCGAAGTCTTTGAATTCCTTATGCCTTGAATGCGTCCCACATCAAATTCCATCACGGAAAAATGCTGTGGAATTACCTAGTTGACCGATTCTTTTCAAATTTTCAAACAATATAATATATGACCCATTAGTAAGCTTTTGACATACTTATTGCTTTCAACTTCAATGCCATAACCGTATGCTCGCACCTTACGCTGAACTCCACTCATAAGGCTTTTTCTGTACGGGAAGCAACTTTTTCTTCGTATCTTCCTTAGATCTAATCTCCTTGGGATGCTTCCGTAGTACCTGCTTCATAATAGCCCAGTATTTTTCGATGGACCTTAGTTTCATGTCCTTGGGTACGAAAGTGACCCCGTTGGCTTCTTACCACCCCAGGAGATCCTTTGAATAGTGGCACGAAGCTAAATCCGACCAGAAGGTCGTATGGCCCTCGTGTTGCTTCAACAGAGGAAGCAGACCCTTCTGTAGACACTTCTTGAGGTAGATCTGCCCATTTACAATTCCGGTAGTCACGAACGGCGCACTTCGTTTGCCACATGAGAGGAACGCTTGCCAAATCATGTATTTTTTGGCAAACTTTAAAAGTTTCTGCTTCCTTACTTACATCAAACTTGTGCTGAGCGGTGAAGAACAGTAGCCCCAGAAGCTGCCGGAAGTCTGCCTTGACGTAAGTCTCAACGTAAGGTTCCATGATGAGACAATGAGGCTTCATCAGCATCTGGTGTACAGTTTCCGGGCCCGTGATTTTCCCACCATATTCTGCCGTTCGTCACAATCTGGAGCCATCTGCACTTTGTACGTATGCAGTCCCTTCCGGTCCTTGGCTCTCTGAACGAAAGACTTAGATAGATTAATTTTTTGCCATCCCAAAGTTTGTGTTTTGTTATCAATACCTTGAAACATCCACGTTTTCTTACTATGAGCAAGTTCATGGGTCCAATCGCAGAACTATACATTGATTGAACTTCTAATCGACCCCGTCGAATTTACCTTTTACTATAAAATTCCTAGTACTTCTAACAAAACTCATCATTTTAATACCAGATTATTTTCGGACACAATTCTCGTTCAAGATTTTTCAACCACTTGCAACATGTTATTTGTTTCTCCGTTACATGGAATAAATGTTTTATATAGAAAATATGATAGAATAAAGACAACCCAAAATCGTTAAATTCCTTCCTCGAGTTCTACTCTTATCAACACATCTGGCGATCCTTTTGTTTTGGCATAGATAGTAGAAGATATAGGAGTGCGTTTCATCACATTAAAATCCATTTCCAGTTTCGAACAAAGATTAATTTCGCTAGCGCAAACATCAAATGGACTAACAGCCCTTGTCACTATGTAATTGTAGAACATATGGGAATTTAGTTTTCCGAATTTTCCCTTTTTCCTTCAGAGTTCACCGAAAATTGTCATGTTTGGTGGTAATATTTTTGGTTGAAATATGTGTAATATTTTTATGGGACCCTTTATGGGACCATTCCAGAGGAAAGAGGGGTGTCATACCATTATAGAAACATTTATTGCACCCTAAAACCTCCACATGCCAAATTTGATTTCATTTGCTTGATTAATTCTCGAGTAATGCAGAAATTTGTGTTCCATTTGTATGGCAGCCCCCCTTAGAGAGGGGGGTGGAGAGTCTAGCCATCATAGAAACATTCATTGCATCCTGAAACCTCCATATACCTAATTTGGTTCCATTTGATTGATTAGTTCTCGAGTTTTGCATAAATTTGTGTTCCATTTCCATCGATTTCTCTACATCGACTCTCTCTTTTGGTCATATCTGCAAGCTGCTGCAAACTCATTCCCAGCTATATTTGGCAATGTGGAAGGTAGGTCAGAACCTCATCTATCGAATTCTATAGCAAACTCAAATTGGAACGTTTTTGCAGTTGAGTTATTAACTAAAGGAAAAGTTTATGAAGAGAAATCGATCAAGTCACTTACATTCCTTTCCTTGTAAGCCCCTCAGTTTATATGTTTCACCCAATAGACATCATTCAAATTCCACTCTTATATATTTATCTCTGGAAATATAAACAAAAAAGGGTTCTATATTTATGAAATGATGTATAAGTTCAAAGACGGTAGTGAAAGTGTATGAACAAGAAAACACTAACTGTTCCCTTAGTGTTGAATTTTTACGAATATTCGAGAATTGAATCGAACTCTGATACTGAAGTCCGTTTCCGTTGGACCAGGCGGGGCAGGAGTTGAAAAAATCGGTGAGGCCAGGAATTGGAGAACTGCAGCTATGAACTGAGTGCATTGACGGAACAATGTTATGAATAAATATATAAATAAATAAATAAATAAATGAATAAATAAATAAATAAATAGATAAATAAATAACACTGATGTTGGTGACAGAATTCTCACACTGACGGCCGATATGTAGCTCGCATTTCATTCGATGGCTAACATTACCGAACAGAGCATAGTGAACGCAAATTGGTTGCATCAGGATCATGGCCATGAAACCCTTGACTCAATAAGATTTCATTCACCGATGACAATATTTCGCCACTCGATTACTTCCGTGTAAAGACTTATCCCAATGAACAAGGGAACACGACTGAAAACGAATTACTCAAAGTAGTGGCACTATAATTGAAATGGTAGGATGGCTATCGCGGAAAGATCAGAGGGGGTCTCATTTCTTAAATTTTGTTTAAGAGGCTTAACGACCTTTTTAACAATAATCATATATTTCCACACAAGAATGCTGGACAAATGCCTGAGCGAATTTATGCAAATGCAGTGCAGAATCACAAGCCAACACCGTTTTAAAATATAACAAATAGCCCGCGAGTCTTCTCTCTAGAACCTTCTCTGTAGAATGAATTCTAATCCGCTTATAAAAACAGGTTTGCAACTGACATCAAACTATGAGCTGGCTTCATCAACTGTATTAACAATTTTATATAGATTCGACGAGCAAATTAAATTTACTTTTCGGGTAGTAATGATACTTATTCACAGTCACACTTATTATAAAGAATTTATCAAAACAAATCATTATCTTCAAGAGGTTATAACGATTTGTTCTAGAATCTGATCATTCCTCCAGTTTATCCGTAAAAATCAATTAAGCAAATTATTCATCACATCATTGATTAGCATTAGTTTGGACGAAGATTGTTACAGTACATTCGATTGCATCAACAAATAGAGGTGTCGCCGTCAAATGTTTCTATGCAAAGATAACCGCGCTATTGTAATCATACTTCATTGCAAAATTAGCACGCACGTACTATCGCACGTGAATAAATGTAGTATTCGCCAAAAATTGTACACACAAGCAGCATGATAATGACCAAAAAACCGCAACTCTCAACGCATGATATCAACTCTGAAGCATTATCTCCAATTTGTAAATTCATCGTACGCCGACGACAGGATCTCATGCGATGAGCTGAAGTTCATAGTTACATGAGAACAGGTCAATTATCCGAAATTTACTCCCTTGTTGCGACATTCATTCGAATGACGGCATCTCAAAATTGCATCCAAGGCCGAAGCGTGTGCGAATAACGATCGCATTTCTTTGTGCTCTTTTCTCTTGCTGATTCGTCTCGAATTTGGGTCCGACAAATCCGGTTTTTTGAGTAAACACATTGTTAAGAGATGGTAAAGCAAAATAAAAGCAAAAACAAAAAAAAAAGGATTATATCACTTGCGAAGAGAGTTGAGACTTCATGAACTTTATTTTTAAATTTTAAATGATGTTGTCCCTTTTACTCACTTCTATCGGAAAATGCTTTCATTTGGTGTTATTTTTTGTCTTCTGTTTGATTTGTAAAAATTTTTAAAATGGTCTTGTTTACGAAATGTTTTAAATGTTTTCTATTAACTCCTTGCGGACGTATGTCTGCTCTCAGCCGCCACAGTAATAAATCATACTAAACACTCAATTCAATCTTGTTCACTGATTAATACTGGAATCCTATGAACATTAGATAACGGTACTCAGTAAAAACAAAAGATTGTCTGTTGACCAGGGAAACAATTTCTCAGGATTTTTGCAGATTTATCGATTTGAATGTTTGGTTCGGCTCCATCTCTCTGGAGCCACAAATGTTAACCTGGGAACCTATTTCCCTGGATTTATTGGATTTAATAGATTGAATAAAAGCTTCACCATCTCCATCAGTACTGATTCCGAAATAGATTCTAATAACTTTAGGATTTAAAATTGGAAATGCATCTAAACATATTTTGAGAAAGTACTCACTGAACTGCTAGTCCTCCGACATCGAAGGACACTCCAAATTCGATTGAGAAGACAAAATGAGAAGCCATAGTTTTCCTTAGTTGGAAGTAGATAGAGGCGAATGAACTGCAAAGTTTAAAGTCTCTCAAAAACTAAGAATGAAATGGAATGTAGACAAAATGGAACATGTTTCGCTTGGGACGAAATCCGAAATTATTCAAAACATTATTTAACTTTCCATAACGGGTAATTGCAAGTGAAGATGAAAGTAGAAATCATATCGAGGGTCCGACAAGTCACAGCATGTAAAACAAGCCAAAATATATTAGATTCTCACATTAACGACAATACTCTTTCAGTGTATTCAGGTTGCAACTTTGAAAATAAATTATTTTTGGAAGAAGCTGTCATTCTCGTAATTACCAAAATTTTCCGTCTGATTCACGCTAGTCTCATCGAATCGACAGAGGACTTTTTGTTTGGAGTGCGTTGGCAATAGGAACGACAGATAGCAAACATTGTTACCAAATGTCCACTCTCCCTAGGGACCGACCTGGGCTAGATGGAAGGATTATCCTCGGTCCCTTAGTTCGGTCGGGCCCAACGTGTTAAGAAAGGAAATTCAATTATTCTGCTTCAATCGTTTCTGCTGTGCTGAAAAGCACAAATTTCCTTTAACGATTGAAACAGTTCGAATGGACTATATTCATCATCATCGTTAAAGTGTGTCAAGTATAAACTGTTCAAATAATTTTCAGTGTAAAGAATGGAATGAACGAATGTAGTACAACAAGAGCGTACACGAAGAAGAAAAGATATTTTCCCTATTGGGCGTGAAAAGTGGAAGCAATATTTTGAGTCAAAATGAGTGCAACATTAAATGCAGTGGGTTGTTATTGAGTTACGATTTGTCATTGAGAACCACTTGGTAGGAATACGAATACGACGTCTGCTGGAGTTGACCTTAGAATATAGAAAAACGTAAAAATGTATGTTTCCGTTAAAAGCAATGAAACAATCTGATTGTGGAAAAATAATCAAAAATGCTTATTGCTGACATGAGTCAATCACTTTTCATCTCGGTGTAGTATCTATGAAGCATCTATGGAGAACATATTTGACTGGGTGCTTGTATTATACGGTAGGGTTCGAAAACACTTTTGTATGTTCTTAGAATAATTAACCCTTCTTTTCATGGTTTTTTTCTTTATTGGTGAAATAAATCAGACACGATCAACTTGAAGTGAACTTGTTCTTTTATATATATTTTTGGGCATTCAATGCTATGATGGAAATTTCCACCATTATGCAAGGTACAGTTAATCAAACGGCAAATGTGGAAAATGGAATAAAGGGGGAAATATGCTTGGTAGCATTACGAAAGCAATGGATTGCATGAAGTTTCCGTTCAATGAAATGAATCCTAAAACATTTTTCTACGAAAGGTTTTGCTTACGACGAATTCGAGTGATCTTTCCGATGTCAATATATAGTCTGGTAATGCCATTCGCACATGTTCGGATTTCCGGTATATATTTTTACACCAGTTTTGTTCGTAACAGCTCAAAACTGTAAATAGTTTTATTTTCAATGAACAAAATAATTACGATTATAAATTGCGCTTACATTTTTTGGTCTTATAACCCGTAAACCGAACAATTTTCTATTTAATAATTTTAAATTTAACTTTTCTTGCTCCTAAAATTATAAATTTCAGTATACATGATTCATTTCACTAATAAATTCACCTTTCAACATAAATGAATTTAAATTCCAAGCTGCTATAATAATTCTTGAATCCTTCAACTTTTATTCTTTTCAGTCCACTATAAATTTCAACTTCCTTTCACTCCGATATTTCGTCCAACTCTAGTTTCCCACTCAATACACTGTATAGATCCATTTCTTTCTATGAAACGCTTATTCAAAATATTCTTCTCTTATACTTACTTCGACTATTCTTCAGTGTTTCATCTGTCCCAATCTATGTGCTATAAACAATTTTGTATTGCTTCACCCGCAGCATCCCCGTCCATTCTAACTCCGACAACTCCGATTAGGGGATTCGATGAATGGGGGGCTAACAGCACATATTTTTTATTGATTGGACAGTGGATTTAATTTTCGATAGTATGAAAGTAAAATATGCAATCCTCAATCCTCGCCGACAGTATATATAGAGAAATTCCACGTCAAATCAACAAATTTTGACGCACCCCTCTCCATCTTTTTTTCATTTATGTGGTACCTAACTCACAAAAATGTAGATACGAATTTTTGAATATTTATGAAATTTGAATACTTTGTAAAATCGCAACCATTTAAGAAAGGTAACATAAAAAATAGAATCCACATGCGAATCAACATGGAATACTATGTATAACGTTTTATCCTAAGACTACCCGTTCTCCAGATACAACCAAATGATTATAATGAGAACCATATTCGTGAAATATTAGAAAATACATCAAAATATTTGAAAATCGAATAGAATTTTCACCAAATTTATTTTCACTATGAAAAAAATGGTTTCATCCCGAGAACGGATAGTCGTGAGATAAAATGTTATACATATATAGTTTTTTTTTGTTTTAAATCGCTGGTAGATTCCCAAAATTTTATTTTTTTTTAAATTCATATCTCCATTTTGGTGATTTTGCCAAGGCACCACTGTAAGTCAAACTTTGTAAAATTAGTAGGGCTTCCTAATAAAAATAATCAAAAAATATCGAAGAGGAGGGGGATGGGTAAAAGTTTTTTTTTATATTAAATTAAATGTTTGAGTAAGATTATTAACAATGCATTAAAAATATTATTTTTTTAAACAGTTCATTGATTTTCCAACAACTTTGTCAAACATCATATTTCAATCAGACATCCGAATTATGAGTTACGATTTTAAAAGAAGGATGAACGATTTTGAATATGCGAATTTCAATTGGTCATTTGATAATGAAGGTTGTGATTTTGGGTAGTTTCCATCATAAGTACCAGGTTTCGAAAAAATCGTAGAGGGTCAGTGATCAACTGATTTTCTGGGAAATTGCTCTAGAGAGAATCGAACCAAACCCTCAACTATTGAGTAGAATGAAATAAACTTTTTCTCAAACAAGCCTTGATATAGCTTGAAAATGTGAACTGCACATTCTACTAAAGAGAAATACTTTCAAATTCCCACGGAAATGTAGTGTCAAAATGCTGTGCAAACAGTTGATAGCGTTTGAGAGGTAATTAGAAGGTTAATAGAGTGGAAAACGTCAATTAATACAAGTAAATGATAAGTCAACTCTCAAGATCGAGGCCGAAGAATTGGAAAAAATAACATAAAATGCAAAAGCAGCGGAACGTCTTTACTTACATGTTAATTGAATCGGAAGGTGGAAGAATCAGAATTGAGAAATGATGGAATCGCTGCAAACAACGTTGCTGAAAGATCTGATCAGATCTGATCAGCAAAGTAGCCTGCATTGGATAAACAACATAAGACATGGATTGATGAGGAATGCAAGCAAGTTGTCGAGCATCTGATTCAATAATAACAAAAGAAGCAAGAAAATAAGCTTGAATAACGGAAAAGGGTGATTTCGAAGGTCCTCCTGGCTATTCCAGCTCATGAAACGAAATAAAATGCAATTCTCATGCCGACATCTTTTGTGACATCATTTGGTCAAAGTTAGACAGATGACTGGAAGAAAAAAATTAGGAATTTCGATGGATAAAGTTCCATTTACGTTTGATGTGCCGATCAAAATCACGAATGAGTCGCAAGGTTCACTGGTTGTTAGGGTTGAGTATTTTTTCAATTTTTTTAGCTGGTTTGTTCATTTATACTCCTACTTAGATGTAGCTATGCATCAAATTGTTCAAAAGTTATGTTTACTATGAAAATGTTTCTTTTACAAAAAATATGTTTTTGGTTTTATATTTTTCCAGTACGGGGCAAGAGTGCCAATCTTATAAAAATATATTTTTTGATGAAAAAAGCACTGTGAAATTCACGGTGGTTCCAAAGAACGCAAACTCAAGTTCTGGTGTCGTTCACGAAAACCGGCAGGCCAATCTTCTTCGGCCAATTTGGATGTTTTGTCGAAAGAGTGATCTAAATTATTTCACTCTTCGATTTTATACCCTAGGTTCGGGATGACGTGTGTGTGTCAGCCCATAAAATAACTTCTGCATATTAAGGATGTGACTCACGAGTTACTCCTCCTGTTGTTTAGAAAACACAGTTTTAAAACTTCTGCACATACCTATTTGGCCAATGTTCTTCTGGGCAAACTATATTTACAAACCATGACCATAACAAACACATTCGAATTCGAGGTTACGACTATGACATTTTTACCCCGGTAATAATGGCTTCTTTTGCCCCGGAAGTTGAAAGATAACAAATTTATTTTTATTGAAATAAATGCGTACGATTTAAATTAGTTCATACAGTAAGTTGAAGAAAAATTATTATTCTATTTGTATTTATGGGTGGAGTCATGCAAACATATAGAAACTGAGGGTATTTCGTTAATTTGCGCCTGTGCGTTCTTATATAGATTGCAGTTGTAAGAAGGTCAGTTAGTATTTATCTGATTTCCAATACAAAGTATTTAATGTTCTGGCTGATAATATGTGAGATATATGCAGTATCTGTATAAAACAAAGTTCTGTAGTTAAATAAATGTAAAAGATGGAAATAGGCAAAATAATCAGATGGGTTCTCTTGCCCCGTATGACACTCTTACGCCGGGTTCCCCTACTACCGGGGCAGAAAATAATCGTATCACCATTATTTAATGGGTGACGGTAGACGGACCCAAACTTCCTGTTCGCGTTGCCTTTGACCGAAATGCCGTTCCATCAGGCGAATTTCTAGCAACTGACAATGTATCAGTAAACGAAAATCATGTTTGACCAGTGTAGACACATAATTATGGCATGATAAGGAGAGAATGCAGTTTTCAATCGAACTCATTGTTGATGCTTGATGCTGATCCAGGTCATCGAACTGGCGATGATAAATCATATTTCAAGGCAAACGCGGCCTTCGAGGGCCATGATTCTAACGGGCGTATCACAAGACAAGTGAACACGCATCTTTTGAAGAACTTTGTCTAAAGATATCATGTACTCGGAATGAAGTTCCTTCATGAGTCATTGAATAGCCTTCAAGAAGAATACAATTAGGTTCAAAAATAACATCTCTTCTTACTGCCACACCATGCTTTGAATATTAGTGAAATAAAAAGAATTATCACAGAAATTATTTTTTCAAGACAACATATTTTACACAATAAACCCCATACTGTCTCCAACAACTTGTAGAAATTTCATCCTGGACAAATGAAACATGTTTTTCAAGGCATTTTAAAATTTAAAAAATTCAAAAAAAAATATTCAAAAACTATAATACCTACAAAATTCTCTTCAAAGAATGGAATGTAGAAATTTTATTTTTATTAAAAAAATGGAAATTCATTTTTCTTAAAAACATTTGTTTTAAATTCTCAAAACAAATATATGAATAGTCAATTTTCACCAAGCCACCCTTACATCGGATAATGGGCACTTTTACAGGGAAAAAGTATTTCTAACAACAATTTATCCATGTTTTCTTTGAAAAAAATACAACTAATCCTAAGTTTCTCTATAGTCAAGATAGCGATATAGTGTATCCGACAAAGTTTTAGACCTTATTGAAATATGAGCTTTTGTCGAAGAACTCAACTTTCTCAAATTTGTGTGAGTAAATTCTCCCGTTTGACATGTTCTTGTCGTGTTTCTCATATAATTGAAATTTTTGTTCAGAATTTTGAAAAAAAGTGGAGAAAAAATAATTTTAATTTTCAAAATAATTTAATAGCATTGATGAACTTAAATAATATGCTATATTTCACTCTTTAACCAGTACATTGTAGGTCTTATAGGGTTTAAGTTAAAACTCTTCGAAAAAATTTAAAAAAACTCAAACTTTCGAAAAATTTCTCACTCAAAAACTATGAAACCCACAAAATGTTGGTTAAAGATAAAATGTAGGAAATGATTTATGTTTTCATTAAAAAATGTTACACAATTAAAAAAAATAATTGAAACAATTATTTTGAAAATTATTCTAATTTAAAAAAATCATTTCTCTTAAAAATATGATTTTTTTTTATTCTGAACGTAAATTATATGAATTTCCCATGCAATTACCAACAAGTCATCCATACATCGGAAGAAGGGCTACAGGAAAAAAGTCTTCCTAACAAATTATTATGAATGTTTGTTTGAATAAATGTTTAAATTGTAGCATTATAGTGTGTGAATTATCGTTATTACACATATTCCGCGAACATTTTTCTGTCTGAAAATACATCAATAACAAGTTAAACGCGTGAATTTACACAAACATTTTACGAGTAAAAAATTATTTTTTCAGGAGTATACAAAATGCCATACAAAAATGCCATATACCCATTCCAACGTGACGTGACAACGGTTTGACTCACTAAAAACAGTTTTTTTCTCGTTTTCATGTATAAATCACACGATTTCCAAATAGTAAACGATTTTAAAGTGAATTTGAAAAATTTCCTGCAAGAATTTTCAGTTGGAGAATATTTTGAAGTTTTCGCTTGTTGCCAGCCCAATACTTTTGTGACGTGACAACACCTGTCTTTTTGCGGATTCCGACTTTTAAACATTAATGTTGCATTTTCAGTTCCGTTTCAATACATACAAATAAACTTTGTTCTATGATTTGGCAATGAAAGATGAACAAAGATTCCTGTATACTCAGTTTTTCAAAAAACTCGCAAGAACATGCATTTTGACGGCATGCATTTTGTGACGTGACAACGCGCTCTGTGCGAATAAACAGTCTCCACGAAGCGTTGTCACGTCACACAATCAATAAGTTGTATTAAATAAGATTTTCACCGTATTGTAGCAAGCGATATACTATTTTTTATGTTTTTTTATTACTCTGAATACTTCTTACTTTCCTCTGAGATCTCCCCTTCCCCTTCCAAAAGTCCATCCTATAGGGGAAAGTGGTCCTAACGCAACCGTGCTTCCTACTGAATTTTCAATGGTGTCATAACGCTGACAATTTGATAATATGGTGAAAGTCAGAGAAGAAATAAATTCGACCTGTGTGCAAAATGAGATCTGTGTTCTTTTAGTTTGCGAAACAAGGCAATTTTAATTGTTTATGGTATGTTCATCAAAAAAAGCTATATAATTTGAATCTACCTGTTACCTGTAATACACGGTATGTCTTTATTTGGGAAAAGTCAGGGTGGCCCAAAACCGACCTCTAGTTTTTATATCGTGATTGTTTAACACGTTCACTCTGGCGCTTGCCATCAATGGCTAGCACAATCCTGGTTCATCGAGTGGGGTTCACTACAGGGGGAACGCATTTGATTTTGCTATCAGAAACTTTTGATAAACTCACATACCTGTGCAAGGGCGTTTATGTTTGCGTATTGAAGATGACATTGACTTTGACGTTGACTTCGATCGTTGATCGTTAATCGTTGATGTTTGCGTGTACATATGTATGTGCACTTTCTTTGTATAACTCCACACACGTCGCTCTAAGGCTAGGTTCTTCCCACTCGAACATTATCTTCCTCTCACTTGAATCCTATCTCTCACTATCAAACATTATTCTTTTTTGACGTAGAACTACGTCTTTCATTAAGGGTGCCAAATCAGAAAACAGGTCACGTTTTTATGAAATAAAGTTAACGTTAATAACAATTTTTGCCGCGAAAGGATTTTGGCGATTTGCATACTAAACGAATCGGAAATTCCGTAAGATTTGTTTAATATGCTATACATTAGAATTCCCTGGTTTGTAAATGGTTAAAAATCATGAAAACTTTTAGCGTTTTCATTTTCCCATACATTTGTTCTGTACATTTGTGTGCTTTCCCGAACAGAGCAGTCAGTAACGAGCAACTTATCGACGACCAACGGAGGGGAGGTCGTAGGATTTCAAGTCTTCGTGAACAAAGAAAAACGTAGAAGAATGAAGGGGAATTTTTGCTTAGAGTATAAACAGTGGATCTCGCTGAGGCAAACTTTCATTCGGCATCGGACTGTTGAGCAATCCAGTTCACTTTGCTTTTGCTGCGCTTCGATCTAAGATTGGACCCCACCAGTGGTAATCCAACTTGGATATCGTCGTGTGGTTTTTTCAGTTCGTTTTTGGCGTTATTCGTATCGTGTGTTTTTCTTTCCGCGTCATAAATTGGACACTTCGCGTAGTGTGTGATGAGCAAGAAGAAGAGGAAGGCAGGCTCGAGCCCTGCAAAAAACGAACTCATTGCCAGGGGCAATAAAATTTCGAGGTAAGCGTCATCTAATGATGCACGCGATGTTGGTGCAGTGAAAAGCGCTCGCACTGAACGAGCCTTCGCGAGTGTGACACCGCATCGAACAACAGCGAAGTAGGCGATTTCGGCGCGTCGGTCGAACATGTAAACGCCGTTACCCAGGCAGCAACCAAATCAAGCTCTCCCCGCTGGTGGTGAAGGCGGTCGCTCTTGACAAACTCATCAGCGAAATCGCATCGAAGGGTGTTACAGCAGGGTACAAGCTGTGTGGCATAATTCAGTCTTTTTCCAAACAGTTAACATTGTTTGTTTTCCGTCATCATAAGGGCTTCGTTGGTGCCTTTGAGGATGCATCAATGCATTAAACTGACGTTATGGCGAAGCAGACGATAAGGTTGTGCGCCAGAGCGTTATAGAATGATATCCGAAGATATAAACAAGCGACTTATATAAAATAACAGCGTAGTTCTACGTCAACAATGCGGTCGTATCTTGGACACAACCTCCTGTAATTTTTTTTTTGAGTATTTAAAAAAATATGTTTTTAAGAAAAATGAAATCAATTGAAAAAAAATCAGTTTAATTTGAAAAAAAAAATCTTAATGAAAATTTCAACAATTTCCTATATTTTTTATGAGAATTTCGTAGGTATCAGGTAGGTAGGTAGTTTTTGAGTTAGAAATTTCTGGAGAAAACGTGCAACCATTACATTTTTCATTTGCCCAGGATCAAATTTCTACCAGCTTTATTGTGTCAAAAATTTAGATTTAAAAAAAGGGGGTTTTGAGACATTCCATTTTTAAACATTAATTTCAGTTATTTTCGGTCTTAGTTTATTTTCTGAAATGATAATATTTTTGCATGAGCCCTTTCCACGAATTAGTCGTGATCGTATTTGAAAAAATTAATACCGTAAAAGGACATTGTACCTAGTCCTGAACAAGTTGGCAAAGTTTCAGCTTAACTAAGAATATGAAATCGAAATGGTTTCGTGTTGATTGGAGGAATGCCCCATTTATTAAAATTTTAACTTTTTTCCAAATACTAAATGTATAGCTTGTAACGAATATTTGAATTCCAAATCGAAAATGCTATGGGTTAATTGTTAGAAAAACGTACAAAGGTACTTAAAATAAAAAAAAGAAACAAAATATCGATCAATTTTGAAGTGGAAAATGGAGAAGGTCCCAAAGTCGGTTGATTTTGGACCGATTATTTTTAGAATCAGATAATCGTTGCCCAAAAATTAACCTACCCTTCTTCTTACTCCATGTACACGATTTACCCGGCTTCTATAACTCTGTGCTCACCGGACAACAAGCGGTTCCTCATGAAAATTTCAGGAACAGAACTACTCGAGAACCTATAAAAATGGAACAAATTTTATCTTACCCAAGTGCAGTATTCGGTTGAGTGGCGACACACTGCCTGACCTGACCAATGATATCGAAAACAAAATATTGCAAGGAACGTAAAAAGTGATCAAACAGGTGTAAATCTTCATAACATCTTGCAACGGCACAACACAACAGAGGGGAACAGCCGAAGCCAATCGCTAATGAGTTTAAATGGCACCAATTGGTGAGAATTGCTTTATTGGCAAGCTACACTTGGCGAATTTGAAACAGGTATCACGCGATTTCATAACGCTGAAAAAATTGAAAATACAAAGCAAGTTCAAACGGTACTCACGCCATGATAATTGTGTGCATTCAATTCACGATGTCGGCAACAGTTGTGTTGGCCGTCATGTCGAGCATCTTTCTGATTTTTTTTCAATACCATAGATATGTTTAAGCTATGTTTAACGATCCAAATAGCCAACTATTACTGAGGGGTGAGGCGCAATAATCGTGTATTGCTGCCTTGTATAACATTCGTTCGACGATGCTAATTTGTGTAGTTTGAAAAAATTTACATCAAATAGAGAAAGAGATATATATTCTAAGATGTTCAATACCGTGAACTAATCTTTATCATCGTAGAACACAAGTACCTGAAAGGGCAATCTTCCACCGACAGTCGGCCACTTTTCCCGTGGAATCCATTGTCTCCAAAATCTCGGATGTTTGCACGTTCCACTTTTTTGAAATACGGCAGCATCTCGTCCCAGCTCCAGCCGGGATTCCCAGCGCGCGCCCAGCTGTCGTAGTCCCGCTTGTTGCCTCGGGTATAAATCACATTGTTGATGATTGATGAACCACCAACACCTCTCCCATGTGCCCAACTGCAACGTTTCCCCCGCAGACCCTGACAGCCGTGTTTCTGTACCTCGGTTTGGTACCCGAAATTGTAACTCGTTGATGCCAACGTGGGCCCGAGCAGGGGCGGATCGCTGAACATCGGAATCTCGCCCCGTCCAATCTCAATCAAAAGCACACTTTTGGAGGGATCCTCCGACAACCGGTTAGCCAACACACAGCCTGCGGGTCCAGCGCCGACGATCACATAATCATAAGAAGGGCGTAACAGCGGTTGACCGTAATCAATCTCCAGCACATCGGTCAAACCAAAGACACTGTTCAACACTGCACTTATGTTTAGGAAACCAGCCGATAATGTTCGCATCTGAGCTAGTAACAATAACGCCACCAGGACCGAACTCGAACAACTAATTTCACTCATATTTCTTTGATTTCTATGACACTTTCGAAAATTCGCGAGCACTAGCAAAATTGACTAATCTTCGGGAAAGCTGGACAAAGAATGAAGAACTCGAAATGCTGGTATCACTATCGGCTTGATATTTTATCAAGATCCAGAATCGAAACGGAGAACGATGACCCGACCAGTCTGGATGGCACCGTAAGTCAAGAACACATTTTTTTTCTAATCCCACGGTAATTAGTCCGCCTCCGTCTTAATGACTCTAGTTCTTGTGATTCCGTCGCTGGTTTCGTTCGTTGCGATTCTTTCACACTAAGCAAACGCTCCTCTCGCGATCGTGGCTGGCGATGGTATGAAGCGCCAGAAAACGAACAAAAAATAATGTTTCACATTGCTTGCGGCTTTGCATGCCCACCACGACTGGTTTGATGAGTCTGCCGGACAGCCTGGATCGCCAGCCTTACCTATTGTACCCCCGGTGGCAGGTTACACCGCGCCAGAGGTCGTTCACAGTATTAAAAATCTAGTTAATTTACCTTGTCAATAAACGAAAAGAATCACTAAAATTATGAATCGTGTAAATTTTGATCTGTGGAAATCATGCGGCCTTTGTTACATTGCATCGCATTCAAGTTCGAAGCCAAAACAAGACCAACAAAATTGTCAATGTTTTCGGAATTTAAGCCAGCGAATCATATGAATTATTTATGTTATTATCATAATGTCAATTTTATGTCACAACACATGTTCTCAGTCACCTCCCGCCAACGTTCGCGAATATACCAGCTGGTAGCGAACGATGCGCCAAACACAGGACCTGTTCAATGGCGTGCATCATGATGACTTGCTGCATAGCTTGCAGCGGGTAGAAATGTTTGACGGTGAAAACATATTTGCAGCCATGCTGCGGCTGTCACGTTTGTTTACCTGCGGAAAGTGTGCACATGTAGATCTATGTTGCTGGCGGTCAGTAATTCGCAATTCGTGCCGCCAATTCTGTCGCAACCGTTTTAGAACGCATGAATGGTCACCGTGAGGCGCGTGCGCCTTGCTTTGCTTGCACCATGTTGTTACGATTTGGAAAATATAAAACAAGAAAAAACGCGATAATTTCAATGTTTAGCACCCTCGGCTAGACACAATGATTTGGGAGTTACTGCTGTGAACTATTCTACTTCGAAGGGTCGATTTATCGAATTAATCATTTAAGATGGTTTTTTCATACAAAAAAAAATAGTGGGTTATATCTATGATATAACCGCAAGGTTCACGTGGAACTACCTTAGCTTAGTAATCATTCGTTTGTATTGATTAAATTCTTGATTGAATGAAACAGTTTCCAAATTCAATTGAGTTCAATATATTTGCTCTGTGAGTGAAAAAAATTAACAAATGCCGTGTAAAGTCAATTCATTTATTGTGATTGATTGTTCTTCGTTACAAGTAAATTTAATGACGGACCTAGAACAAAATATATGTACGGAAGAATTATCAAACGTTTGATGAACCAGCCTAAGGCTGAAAATCTTTCCAATAAAGACAAAAAAAAATTATCAAACGATTATTTTATTTTACATTTCCCTCTGAAGTTTACATCCCAAAAGTGTACATACTTCTCGAATCTCGAATTTGCTTGAAACTGGGAAGTTCATTCGCTTCTAGTGGCTGCACGATTTTCCCAGGTTCCTAAGTTTAGAAGATCATGTTAGGACAGACATATTCCACTCTGCACAAAGGCAAGCGAGGACAAAAGTACTCGCAGTTTGCATTTATTTGCAGGGCCGATTTCCCCAGAAACCTCGGTTTTGAAGTCTGCGTTAGGGAAACACATTTCAATCGGAACAAAAATACCCCCGATTTGTATGAATTCGCAATGCCGATTTCCCCACGCTTCATGGATTTGAAGTCTGTGTTAGGGAAACACATTCCAGTCGGAACAAAAATACCCCCGACTTGCAAGCATTCGAAATCTTTCATTTTTTCCTGCATGTTCTGTGTTTAGGTTTTCATTTTACTCTCCATATATTCCGGGTAGACGTAGTCCCACGTCAAAATGGAAGTGGATGAAGTTGTGGATGAAGGGAATGGCGTCAAAACAATTACATCATAATCTGTTCATTCCATTTTTTTTTTTTCAAAGCCCATTGGAGCTTTGAAGGCGAATGACTGACGTCAACAACAATGTATATCCGCACCAGAAACAATGAAACAATGGCCCTAATTAACGAGTTGTACACGAAAAAATCAAAAAATTTACGGACAACCTTCTGATGACACTCTTCGTTGTCTGCACCTAGGCTTGTCGAAATCTTCCATTCTTTCGCACAAACTTATTGATCCATTGATTCGGTATACAGAAGGTTTGGTTACTCAGTGCAAATATTTTAAGATGCGCATATTTCATATTTGAACCAGAGATGCCAACCAGATTTTTGAAGAAGCTGAAAAAAAATTAAAAAACGCTGGAAAAAGCTGAAAAAATTATAAAAAAATTGAAAGAAACCGAAAATTTTTCAATAAAAAATAGGATATACAGCCACAGTGTCAGTGTGTAGCATTGGCCCATTGGTCCTTATGTACCGGATCGTAATTTTTATTATAAATGTATATTTTTTCGTAATGGAATTTATTAATTCAATTCGAGAAAAAGCTAAATTATTGCAATTTTTTTAGTGGAAAAATGTTACCCCAAAAGAAAGTGAAATCAGTAAAAATCATTATCGATATCCTGAATAATTTCGATCGCAAGTATTCAGAGGACAGAATACTTTGTAGCATTTGACATATGCTTCCTTTCTATGACATTAGTTGGATCAATTACCGTCATGTTGGTGATCAAAGGATCATATAAATTCAATTGTTTTTGAACATTATTGTAGAGTGCAATTTAAAAATTTATGGAAATATTCATTGATATATAATATTTCAGTCGCTGACCTACATAAACATCATCCAAACTGATATAACTTTTCTGACCGAACTGTACGTTGTTCAGATTGGTAATATTTCTCATATAGAATCTTGGAATACTCGAATGCAAAGTAAATATTTCCGGATTTTCGATTTGGAATAATCTATTAATATCTGTTAATAATATTAATATCTGTGCTTATAACATAAAACAAGAAAATCAAATAGATGATCATCGAAGGGTAATTTAAACCGTCATAGATCGATCTTACTCGGATCTCTACATGATCACTATTCAAAATATATTCGGAGCGGTTCGTATCGTTAAAATATACGTTTGACAAAACTTTCTAATGAAATGGCTGACGGATGCAGCATTTTGAAGGGTTTCAACTTTAAGATACAAGGGTAGTTTAAAAAATAAGTTTCAATGCCTCAGAAATCCCGGAAAAATAAAGTTAGGACAAAAAACAAGGTGATTTTCGTAATTTACGTTTTATTTTCTATTTTTCAACATAATCGTCGTAACGTTCGAGGCATTTTCATGGCGTGGTACGCCATTTGCTATTCCGAGCGTGAAGTGCTTCTTCTTCTTGAATGGCGTTCACGTTCCCTGTGGAACTTTTGCCGTCTCAACGTATGCATTAACTAGCGTCATTTAGTAATACTAAGTTGAGATTTCTTCAGCGAAATAACACGCCTTGAATGTATTCCGAGGGGCAAGCTCTAGAATACGCGTGACCACAGTGCAAGTCGAAGGAAATTTCTTTGACGAAAAATCCCTCCGACCAGAACGGGAATCGAACCCGAACACCCGGCGTGATAATGTGAGACGCTAACCACTCGGCCACGGGTGCACATGAGCGCGAAGTGCGTAGCGTCCAACTTTTTGAAGTACGATGTAACTGCGTCACGAATTTCTTCAATGTTACCGAATCGTTGACCGCCGAACGCCTGTTTCCTGTTTTTTTTTTTGTTTTCCCGTTTGATATCATACATTGAACATTACATATACTTCTGTTTTACATTTAGTGTCATTGTAACTAATCCTGACTTTGCTTTGTTTTTCATCATTATTCTTTATTTCCACATAATTGTTGAGAGCTAGAATTCCTCGCATAATTTTTGTTCCTGTTCTACTTCCTTGTTTTGATTTGTTAAAACTGTAGGGGAAGTGGGGATAATACGGACATGTTGAGAAGAACTTCAATTATATCGTTGAAAACTCATGCTTTACAAAACTTAAATGCAGTTTCTTGCCATTCAATATACTATTTTTCGGATTATTCGGCCAAAACAATTTTTTTCAATGTTTTTTTACTGAAATAAAAACAGACCGAAAAGTAGATGCTGGTATAATGGACATGTAGTGGGGGAAATATGGACAGGCTTATAATATACGAAGCGTAGAAGTTTATCGCTCGCGAGAACAATAATTCCGCTCTCTCTCTCAGTGCTTGTGTTACTGAAATAGAACAAACAGAGTAAGCAATAGAAAAAAGAGTTGAATATTCTTCCCATCACTTTCCATCATGCATTGGATGCCAATCATTACACTGTCCATTTCAACCCCACCATTTCAATAATTGAAATTTTTCACTTGCAAGTGGATTTACTTTTCCGTACATACCTAATATTGCTTCTCGGTTAACTCACAAACTGAAATATAACCATCAGTGAATTGAATTTTGATATTACACCACTTAAAATGCTTAATATCGAGCTGCTAAAATTACATTCACACGCGGAATCATGTATGATTTAGAGTTTTTGTTTACTTTTTCAACTTTTGATCAGTATTCATTGTCTTAGGGTGGTTTAAATATTATAAAATAACATGCAGAATATGTTCTCATTAACAGAAATTTGAAATTCAAAATGTAACTATACAAATCAACCACCTGTCCATATTACCCCCACTCTCCGTATTACCCGCACTTCCCCTATACTGAAAACAATCGCTCAACAGCTACTGAAGAATTCGGCAGAATCAAGAATGTTGAAATTATGTGTTATTAATTGGAGATAAGCAAAATTAATGTCATACCTTTTTGGGATATAATTCTACCCCAAATAACCGTCTTGGCGTTTGTTTACAGTGAAGTCGGTAAAATCCAGGTTTCGGATCTCCCTAAATTTACTGTCTATTTCCTGGTTATCGCCTCGATCGCAAATAGTTCGAATGCTTTGTACAAGAGGAACAATAGAAATTCAGGATAATATTTCAATCGGTAACAGTGTTCTAGGATCTATACCAGATGTCTTGGCGAGGAGCCAGACCAGAAGAATTGCATTGACATCATACAAGTGCTTTTTCAACAACGAAATTTTATGGTACAAAAGGATGACGTTACCCAACATGTAGCATACCCTAGATATTCGGTGACAATGTGTGACATCAACTCACAGTTTCACTGCATCAAAAAGTTCCTCTTCTGTAGGCAAACAGGACTGCACAATTCATGAAAAGTTTGTTTACTCAGTAGAAAAAGAACTTGAAACCATGATCGAAAAACTTACATTTTTTTACAATCAAAGTACTTGTAGGGTTCTGCTAAAGTTTCCCTCCACCTGTCAAATTTTACCATGTTTTTCAAGTAGGTCTTTGATTTCTATACAGCGGGGCCACTCTACGAAAAATGTAACGAAAAATTAAGAGATTTCAAATTTATATTACAAAGAGTCGTTCTTACGATATATGTTATTATATCTACCATTAGACGACAAATTTTTCTCTTTTTTTATTTTTTGCCTGAGATATCAACAGTGAAAATTTTTAAACAAGTGAACAATTTAATGAATAAAAGAAGTATGTTTTGCGATCGAAGGCGGAGCTAAATCATATAGTATGCATTCTTTCTTTCAGCTTGGTTCCCGTGATTGTTGTATGCAACGCAAAATTGTGTGCAATAATTCGTTCTATCAATTAAATTAGACATCCAGTGAATGTGTAAGAATATGAGTGATGTAGATGGAGGCGTGGGTTAATGAGATGGCTGCGATTTCAAAGAGATAAAATCATTATTTCATCGATACCAAGGTGATATTTGGGCTTACTCTCACGATGGCGATGACAACGGTACGGTGTGCCAATGTCAATTTCTATTCGAGTGGTGTTCATTCTGCCTGAAAACCCGTTATTATCTTTGAACCATCACTAACTCGTAAAACGTAGTTCAGTGGCGTGCCGTTCATTTCGTTTTCACCATGAGGTGTATACGGGTATAAGGCCCATTGTCATGACTCACAGTGTCAGTGTGTGTGACGTGAAATATAGTTTGCAAATGAAAAGCTACTTCTTCCGATTACTTAGAATAAGACGAATAATAAGACAATGGGAAAAATCATATTACCATAGCCATTGAAAATCAAGTAGATGGTAAAGTGGATTTAAGCGGCACAGAACAGACGGGCTGCCGGCCCATCATCCACCGTGCTGCACTTGGATGCTCAAGTGGGAAATTCGAACATTCTGGACAAAGAAGTTGTGAATGATACATCTTACCAATTCAATTGTAACAACCCGTTTGAGGAATATCAGTATATGTAACAAACAGCCCTTTACAGGGACACTTGTATGTTTGTATGTTTGTATGTTTGTATGTTTGTATGTTTGTATGTTTGTATGTTTGTATGTTTGTATGTTTGTATGTTTGTATGTTTGTATGTTTGTATGTTTGTATGTTTGTATGTTTGTATGTTTGTATGTTTGTATGTTTGTATGTTTGTATGTTTGTATGTTTGTATGTTTGTATGTTTGTATGTTTGTATGTTTGTATGTTTGTATGTTTGTATGTTTGTATGTTTGTATGTTTGTATGTTTGTATGTTTGTATGTTTGTATGTTTGTATGTTTGTATGTTTCTATGTATGTATGTTTGTATGTTTGTATGTTTGTATGTTTGTATGTTTGTATGTTTGTATGTTTGTATGTTTGTATGTTTGTATGTTTGTATGTTTGTATGTTTGTATGTTTGTATGTTTGTATGTTTGTATGTTTGTATGTTTGTATGTTTGTATGTTTGTATGTTTGTATGTTTGTATGTTTGTATGTTTGTATGTTTGTATGTTTGTATGTTTGTATGTTTGTTTTTTTTTTTTTTTTTTTTTTTTTTATAGAGGTGAGGAACGCTCTTCCAGCCTTATCTGGGAAGGGATAACCCAGACGTCGAGTGGGGATCGCACCCACAAAAACCAAGCCCTCTACTCGTAGCCTCATTCCCCCCGGGACCACATCTAGGCGACTACTTCAGGGGGCGGCTGTGCTCATGCACTTCACGAGTTTTCAACGCTAACTAGCGTTGATCCTTCCCTTTTTCTCTATACATCTCATTTACGTTTCCGTTGTACTCCGCCCTCCAACTTGACGCGCGCCCCGTCACAGCCACCCTCGCAGGATTTCTCTTCCCAACGGAGCGCCGATTAGGCAGTGCCCTCCAACATAACGCGCACTCCGTCACAACGACTCTCGTGGGGTACTACACTTTGCAACAGCCCTCGCATTTGTTCCTCTTCTATGGTCAGGGGTTATTACTACGCTGGTCGGCCCTCCACTTCCGCTGTAGCTCGGACATGATGTGTATGATTACACTGTTCACAGCGTTCCAGGTGCCCTCGTCGCGACACATTTTCTCTACTATGTTCCCGGCATGAAGGGCAGGCAGCCCCTCGCGTCTTGCGGTGAACCTGGGACACACAAATACCACGTGTTCTGGTGTTTCCTCCACATCTTCACACTCCGGACAGAGTGGCGACGTTGCGTGCCCGAACCGGTGCAAATATTGCCTGAAGCAGCCATGTCCAGACAGGAACTGTGTCAGATGAAAATTCACCTCCCCGTGCTTCCTGTTCAGCCAGGTCGATAGTACCGGTATGAGCCCATACGTCCACCTGCCTTTCTCCGCCGTGTCCCATTCCTGCTGCCACTTCAAGAGTGATTCTACTCTCGCTGTTTTCCGGATATCCCTGATTTCCTTTCGTCTGTAGCACTCTCTGTCTTCCGCCAGAGTGATGCCAATAGGGATCATGCCGGCGATAACGCAGACTGCCTCCAACGGGATCGTCCTATACGCGCTCGCAACTCTCATCGCCATGAGCCGAAACGTACGGTCCAGTTTTCTACGATTCCGGTGGGTTTCGAGAGCCGCCGACCAGGCTGGTGCTCCGTACCGCAGTATGGACGAGGATACAGCAGCCAGGAGACGCCTTTTGCTACTGCAAGGTCCTGCGTTATTCGGCATTATTCTCGCTATCGCGCTAATGGACTTCTCTGCTTTCTCGCAGACGTAGTCGACGTGGTTGTTGAAATTCAGCCGGTCGTCGATCATAACTCCCAAGTATTTCAACCTACGCTTAGAAGTTATCACGTGTTCCCCGACTGTGATTTCCGCTCGCTGCACGGCTTTGCAGTTACTCACCAACAATACTTCCGTTTTATTATGAGCAATCTGCAGTTTCGCTGCTTGCATCCAGTTCTCTACTGAGACGATGGACTCGATTGCAAGCATCTTCACCTCTTCGAGTGTCTCGCCTGCCACTGTGAGAGCGATATCATCCGCGAAGCCCACGATCTCCACGCCTTTGGGAAGCTTCAGATTCAGTACTCCGTTATACATTACGTTCCAGAGCGTTGGGCCCAGGATAGAGCCTTGTGGTACTCCGGCCGTTATATTCAACGTTGTCTGCCCCGTGCTCGTCTCGTAGACTAGGACGCGTTTCTGGAAGTAGCTTCCTAGAATTCTGCACAGGTACCCAGGAACCTTCATACGGTGTAGGGACTCGGCAATGGCTTCCCAGCTAGCGCTGTTGAAAGCATTCCTCACGTCGATCGTTACTATAGCACAATGTCGGTCGCCCCTCCGCTTTTGCTGTGACGCCTTCTCTGCCTTTTCAACCACTGTCCGGATAGCATCAACGGTGGACCTACCTTTCCGGAATCCAAACTGCATCTTTGACAGACCATGGTCACTCTCCGTACATTTCGTCAGTCTGTTGAGGATAATCCTTTCCAAGAGTTTCCCAAGAGTATCCAGCAGGCATATAGGCCTATAGGATGTTGGTACCCCCGGGGGCTTTCCTGGTTTTGGCAGCAACACTAACTTTTGGATCTTCCATTTCTTAGGAAAGTGACCATCATCCAAGCATTTCTGTAGCACTATCCTGAAAATGTCCGGGAACGCCTGAATCGCCGTTTTCAAGGCCGCGTTGGGGATTCCGTCGGGGCCGGGCGCTTTGTTTACCTGCAGTCTCTTCGCCACTGCTACCAGTTCTTCACTGGAAACTTGAGAACGTTCGGTAGCTATTTCGGCGTACGGTGTCGGTGGCCATATCGTAGGATCATGCATCGGAAATAAACCCTCCACAATGACCTTCAGCTTCTCGGGACACGATTCGACGGGCGTCACAGGTCCTCTGATCTTCGCCATCACGACTCGATACGCGTTGCCCCATGGGTTGGCACTGCATCTCGGCACAGCTCCTTGAAACAGTTCGCTTTGCTCAGTGTAATTCCCCGTTTCAAGGCGGCTCTAGCTGCTCGGTACACCGTATTTCGTTCCTCTCTATCAGCGCTATTTCGTGCTCTCTGAACGCGTCTTCTGGCTTGAAGACAGCTAGCGCGAAGGTTGCGAAGAGAGTCGTTCCACCAGTAAGCTGGGCGTCTTCCATTTTTTGGTACAACTTTCCTCGGCATGGTAGTGTCGCATGCTCTCACCAGTAGATCTGTCAACTTTTCTGCGTTCCAATCTGAAGCTCCGCCAGCTAGACGAAGTGCTTCGACGAAAAGGTCATTGTCGAAAGCATTCGTCTTCCACTTCCGCTCACCGCTTGTTGTCCTCCGAACTAGCACGTGGTTTCGTTGACCGATTCTGTACCGGATCGCCTGGTGATCACTGTGCGTATACGACTCGCACACTTTCCACTCCGTACTCGCCAACAGCGACGGACTGCAAAAAGTAACGTCGATGATGGATTCGCGCCCATCTTTCCGGAAAGTGCTAGTGGTACCTTCGTTTAGTAACGTTACTTCCAGCTTTGCTAGAGCTTCCAGTAGACTGTACCCTCTGATGTTGGTGCATCTACTTCCCCACTCCACCGCCCACGCGTTGAAGTCGCCTCCAATGACGATCGGTGTTCTACCGATTAGTTCCTCGGTCATTGCGTCTAGCATCTGGTGGAATTGCTCAGTTGTCCATCTCGGGGGTGCGTAGCAACTACACATGAAGATTCCATTAATTTTGGCGATTACGAAACCTTCATGTGAACCTCCAACCACTTCCTGGATAGGATATCTGCCCATCACCTGTATTGCAGCAATCCCTAAGCTATCCGTCGCCCAGCTGCCATTATCACGGGGTACTCGGTACGGCTCCGCTATGATTGCAACGTCGCATTTTGTCTCTGTTGTCGACTGCCACAACAGTTGCTGAGCTGTGTTGCAATGGTTCAGATTGATCTGAATTATCTCCGTTACTGCGATTCTGCTAACGCCTTCTTATACGAGGGACACTTGAAGCTTCCTGTCGCATGGTCGCTGCCGTTCTCTGGTTTGCAGAGCAAGCATTTCGGTTGCTTCGTGCAGTCTCTCGCAACATGCCCTTTCTCACCGCATCTCCTGCACAGTTCAGACCTGTCGGGGCCTGTGCAGCTTCTTGCCTGATGTCCAAAGCCCATGCACTGGAAGCATCTCTCCATCCGCTTGGCCACCCGGGGCACCATCTTCAGCGAGCAAACCGACCAGCCAACTTTTATTTTGGTCGTTTCTACCATCTTATTGGCTGCGACTGTTGAGAGCCGTATCGACGCCGTCTGCGTGCCACCATACGCCTTCCTCATACGGATCGTCATTGGTGTATTGTCCAGCTTACACTGTTCTATTAACTCGCGCCTTAACTCCTCGTCTGTCGTGATTTCGTCGAGATTTCTGCATTCGACCACTGATTCCTGGGATAGAGCCCTCACCTTCGCCTCCTCACCGAGCGACTTCGCAACCAGTTCCTTGAAGGCTGAACTTTTGACCGCCGGATCCCTCTTGAGCTCGAAGAGCATCTCTCCTTTCTGGGTGCGCCTGGTTTTCACCACATTCTCTCCCAGTTCTTTCAACTCCGGATCGTCTCTCACTTTCCGCAGGAGTGATGCGTAAGTCACTCCTTCCTTCACCTCGACGATCAGAGCATCTCCCTTACTTCGCTCGCGTCTGGGCCTGGTTTTTTTTGTCTCCTGCACACCTTTCTTCTTTTCTTCTTTCTTCTTCCGTTTCTCCGTCTGTTTTTCGACAGTTCGCCATCCACTGCCTTCACCTTCCTTTTTGTTTTCCAGGTTGTCATTTTTAACCTTCTTCAGGTCTTCTTCATCCCCTGGGGTATCCCTCTTCCTTTTGTCCGATCGTGGGTTTCGTGGCGTCTTAGGCGTCTCCTGTATCTCGACGGACATCTTCTCCCTTGCTTCAGCGAGTGCTTTTTCAACAACCTCTGCTCGCGTGATCATCTCCTTCTGTTCGCGGTCAGCAGCCGTAACGGCGGATTTGATGCTTGTGACTAAATGTTTGATCTTAGTATGGACATTGTTTTTGTCCTTAATGAACTCGTAGAGCTCGTTCACTTTTTTCTTGACCTCCATCAAGCTTGACCTCCCGACCTGCAGCCCTTCTAAAGAAGTGGTGGTGTTGGCTTTATGCACTTGTATCAGGCTAGTCTCTCCTTGTTGTGGATGCTGTTGGTGTCCTATAGGATTCGCTATGGTTGTCTGGTTGCGAATTGGTGATCTCTGGAGCTTACCGCTCCTTGCGAACACGCTCGCCTCTCCCGTTGGTGTGTCTTCATTACCGTCGTTTCGTCTGTTGAATTGTTCGATGATATTCATGTCTGTTGGGTCCCAACTTCGGGCCGCTATCTCCGCTCGTTGTACATAGTCGCTATCAGTGATCCCATGGTTGTCTATGCAAGCAGTGAGGCCATGCAGGGGTTGACACGGTCCTTCATAGGGACCGTGTTCAGAGCCAGATCAGCGCAAGTCAGGAATGTGACATCTGACGCCTAGTACCTAGTGCCTGAGCCTAGACGAGCATTGAACGTACCCGAAGACTTGCCAAGTTATTACCGGGACGGGGGCAATCGCACTATTAGCCTACACGCCGTTTCAGGAAGGTGTCACCCTTCCTTACTCAGGGAACAGGATAGCACGACTGTCAGCCTTTAGCGTCGTGTTGAAATCGTTTCCGTATCGTGTCCGTTTTCTATGTCGTAACCAGTATGTCGTAATCAGGATCTTACTGGCGTCAATCCTGATGTGCTTGGCACTCCTTTCGTGGCTCCTGTACACGGTATTTCCCCCGTGCAATCTCCAATAGGCTTTACCGCGCCCTTACTCGCGTTGTCACCCGATTAGTCGCCTCATACGACAGGGACAGGGACCAATACCCGAAGTGCTATTCTAGGCCGGCAACTCCACGGCTCTGTTTGTATGTATGTATGTTTGTATGTTTGTATGTTTGTATGTTTGTATGTTTGTATGTTTGTATGTTTGTATGTTTGTATGTTTGTATGTTTGTATGTTTGTATGTTTGTATGTTTGTATGTTTGTATGTTTGTATGTTTGTATGTTTGTATGTTTGTATGTTTGTATTTTTGTATGTTTGTATGTTTGTCTGCAGCGCTGTACCACATTAATAGAAATAAGATCTACTTCCTGCTGACTGATTGATCTGAAATATATAACATAAGTCATTATAAAACTTCGTATTTCATTATCATTTAAATCCAAGATGGCGGCCGCTACAAATCGGAATGGCAATAGACGTTTTTTAAGGCATCTGTTCATTTTGTTGGTTGTGATGGGTCTTCCGACCACAGCTACATATTCCCTGCCATATCATAAGCTTACCGGTAAACTTGTCCGCAAAAACATCTTTCTTGAGTACATTTCCATGACTTTAGGTAGTACTTATGTTGAAAAACTTGTTTCAATATACTCTTCTAAAAAATAGTTATTTTTCTAAAGGACTAATAGATAGATATTATGTATCTTCAGGAAAATTTCATGATATTGATAGTTCCACAGTTTTACTGAAATCATAACTTTACTATATCGTAAGTATAAAAAGTTTTTTTACTTTTTATTGTAACTTAGTAAAAGTTTAACTAAAAATATCAAATTATCCGAACCCGAAAGTCTGAAAAACTTTTTTGGAGACATCCAACCTCTAAGATGTAAGGTACGACGAGAAATGATTTATGGTCATCTTTTTTTGGAACCCTACTACTATGCCCTACTATGCACCAGTCCGAATTCAATAACTCTGTCGAGATCATTGACCCTCGGAGGAGGTAATTCCTTAATTCTAATTGTTCTCAAACCCTTCCAATACAGCTTCCGATCGTAAGTTCGATTACTGCGCTTTGATTCATCCGAATGACGCAGATAGCGACGAAAGCGGCCTAATGACTTTTGATTTATGTTGACAGGGAAACTACTAGAAGAAGCGAAAACTCATTTCCAATTGAATGTGAAATCCGATGGCATCATAGTCCCCTGACTATCCTCAGTTGAATATGACTCTGCCGAGCTCTGGTACTGGTAACGTTCTCCACTAAGCAACAGGAGCCGCAACAAATCGGGTCAATATAATCAGATAACATAAAACGAACTCATTTATTTAGATATAATTTTGAATGAAATTTTGAATTATATTTCAAAATATAGAATTTGTTCTCTAAACTACGCTGAAATAATAATTTGAGGAAAAAATAGAAGTTAAAATTGATTTTTCCTTGTCTTGCAATCCATAACATCTGATCTGAACATCTGACATCTAATGAGAATTACAGAATTTTTCGTTTTGGAGTTTCCCTGTCAATACCCCTAAGGACATTTATGAACTGCTGCAGGGGACCAATCTTCCCCGTAGTCTTCCTGGTCATCGGTTTCTTAGTGGAAGGTTTTACTTTTTCTGTCACATTGTCAGGCTTCTCAGGGTCCGAGAATAATGTCTGCAGATGCTGATTCAAAAATGGCACAGTTAACCCAAATGGTAGCAAACGAAGAGCCTTTACACCCCTAACTCGGAAATTTTCGTCCAGAACCGTTACGTTTCGCCTGCTAGCTGCTACTTTCTGAAACATTTGAAACAAACGATAGTGTACAATTTCATTCGAGACTTCGAAATTACCTTGTCAAATCGATTGATTTTGTTGTTCACGTAGCAAGTCCAGAACTGATCCGTGCCGGCGAACTTTGTACACTCCTTGATGCGCTGGTCCATCGGTGTCAATTGTAGCTGACTGAACGCTTCGCAATTGGCCACAGCTGCCGCTATTTTCAACACATAGGCTATAATTTTTGCACCCTCTTCATTACTCGGAGCAACAGAGGGATCGTTCGTATAATACGAAGGTATGAACCCCAACCAAACATGATCCTCTAAATTGGCAACGCCCATAATTATTCGTAGACTTGCATCCGGCTCCCGTTCATCCTCCTCACATTCGGGACTTCGCAAGAACAATTCAGTGGGTAGTATGGTTGGATTCTGACTTAGCGTCGCTCTTGCTTTAGTGTACAAAATGGGTGCGACCACTGGGCTACTCAAAGCCATATTTAATTGTGTTTTCATCAAGACATCCATTAACAATCCTTCAACCATTATCGAAGCGAGAGGCACATGTTTGTAATCATTCAAGCAACGACCTGCGATAATCAGTTCGTCCTCCACAAAAACGTACACACTTGAGTTGTTCAATTCAATTTCCACTCCCAGGACAGCGGCTGCAGCTGCAATTCTTGTCATTAGATAAAGTTGCGAGAAAAAAAAATTGTTACTTACCATTGTTGTACAGTATTCGTAAAACCTTAACTCCCGCCAGCAGCTTCAAGTTTGGCTCCACCGCAAGTAACGTTTCTTGTCCTGAGTTTTCACGAGTTCTGTTGTGTGATATGAGACCTACTCGTTGTGCGACATGTCCTGGATCGATAAACTTATAACCCAGTCTTTGCGTGCACTCGACAAATTTGTCGGATATTTGTTGTTCCAGCGGACCCAGAGTACCACTTGGCTCTAGAATTTTTTCACATTGGTTCGATTGAATCACCAACACAGGTTTGGAGTGATCCCTACTGGCTAGCAGAAGACCCACGGTCTGTGCCACCTGATCGCTACCAATTACTATGTAACGATAGTGATCGTCTATCACTATTTTGGCCTCCTGCAGGTCATTTACTGGCTCTTCGATATCACATGCGATTAATGGTACAAAAATTAATACGACCCACGTGTACGTTTTCATGGTCGGGTATTAGGTCTGGTCCTAATAGGTATTCGACACCACTTGGAGTCAACAGTTAAATGTGCTGTTTATGGTTATGGCGATGTGCTGCTCAAGACACACTCGAACTGATTGCAAAGCGGGTCCAATGTTTGTAGCAAAACCTCACATCGTTTTAGTAAACCTTTTCGGGTGTTTGTATACAATGGTTCTATCAGCGCCACATGCACTGAAAGTATGAGAAAGGTATGCGATTCCAATATGCAACTAATTGTAATTACTGTTAATTATTATTACGTTAACTGATATAAGAATATAAAAATAATCACATCAGAATACTCGGTTTGCAAAGGCTGTTAGCCTCGCTCCTGGTGGTTCATATTTCTCATTACCTAGAGAAACACTAGATCCAGAGCACACTTTGTAAGAACTGTATAATGGTTTCATTCTATTTATTCTGATTCTATGCCACTTTCGCAGGACCATTGTCCACCTATGTACTCGTAGAGTCAAATCGATTGGAGTTGGAGTGGAGTTGAGTGAAGATGTTGATGTCACACGTTAGGTTGGCCATACTTTCCGTATGAGAGGAGCTGGAATGTGAAAATGGTGATATCAGTGCGTTGCAAAAGGGAACCACAAGCGAAACACAATCTTGCAGCCTGCGTAGGAGGTGTACACAATAGAACGCATGAAGGGTGCTTGCGAAGCGGTCACCGAGTGATGGAAGCTAAGCGGAGCACCGTCAGCCAGCATACAATAGCGCAATTGCTGCGTGTGAGCATATTAACTGTATCCACTGTATATCACCACAGGTATATCAATCCAAGCATGATCATGATCATCTCTTCTGTATGACAAGCATTAGGGTGGCTATGAATATGCTATTCAACATGGTGCCAGGAACTTAGGAGGCGATTGATCATTGAGGGTAAGAACTTTTGTAACAACCTTATAGTAAAGTAATAATTCAAAAACTTGATAATTAGCAACGTATGAAAAAGTGACACACAGTTATTGTGAAGCCATGTACTCAGAATACGTACAGTTTTAAATATATTTATTCGATTCTAAATAAATTCATCGAGAGTATGCCTTTGCGTGAATTTATATTTTTTATTTAAACTTTCGGCATTCAACCATCTAGCGATTCATTGCAGCAGATAGGACTTGAAGAAATTTATCTGCTCTCGCCCTGTCCAGCAGCTTATGATCTCAAAGCTTTAACATAGATATTTCGTGGCTTCTTCAGATGCTTTTCAAAATCCCCTAAATCCGATCGTGCGTTGTTCTGGACATATATTACACAAGAGAGTAAGATAAAGTGTTTTGATTGTCGGATCTTAGTGAATTTGGGTGTTTCAATTTAGAATATTTTGTTCGGCTTTTTAATCAATGGCAAAACGTAGTTTAGAAGCATTAACACTTTGAGCCTCGCTTTGCGTCGTTACATCTTTTCGACCCTCCAAGACATGTTTTCGAACTCCGATAAACGTTGTTTCGCTCAAGGTAGGCTCACCAGATGTCACAATCAACATTCGGAATGTGTTCACGCACTTAATTTTGTTTTTCACACAAAATGTGACACAGATTCTTTGATCCATTTTTGCAATAGGCACAAATCGAAAACGTACTGGATGTTAAAGAACAACCTCTGGCAGCACAGTTGTCTCTAATGCAACCGCCGCTACTGTGGTGTGTACTGTAGCTGTCAGTTTAACCTTCGTATTTTATCCATTCCAAAACTAGTATATGTTTAATAAACACGTGTTCTTTCTTTAATCGTAAAGTTTATTTCTTGAGCCATTCCGAAAACCATTTCACTTATCAGCATAAGTGAGAGGCATGAGTAGCAACATAATGCCATAAAAAAATCAAGAATCGAATATACGTAACCCGCCTAAATTCGATGATCGCGATACTTTTTGAGCAGACCTCGTATACAATAAGTATCTTTGGGAATTGGGACCGACACTGATATTGTGCAAATGTTCTTGATGAGGGCTGAAAGGAGAGCGCAGCAACAAAAATTCGGGGCTCAACGTGTTAAAGAAGGTCTGGTCTAGGAAATGCTATATAAAATAGGTGAGGCGAGGAAAATATTATTGACATCAATTCATAACTATTATTGGAACGTTGTTCTATAAAATCTGCAAAATTTGTATGAAACCCAAAAAATCTGTAATCTGAAACTACAGATTTTGGTTTTGAAAAGTCAGAAAAATCTGTAGAAATACAGATTACTCTGTATATATGGTAACCCTGCTCCCCATCATATTTGCGTTTAACACTCCTATGCTCGCGCATAGGTCTGTGAGACCGAGAAATCTATAATTCGTTCATTTCTCAAAAAACATCAACACTACGACTTTGTGATTCTCTCTAGCTGCGTTATTCGTCGTTCGTCATCATTTAGCGTGTTGCATGTATTGGTGCGAAGGGGACGTGTGTCACTTTTTTACCACTTTCGGTCTGGCACACCGACGCGAGTATAGAAGTAACTTTTTTGGATAAGTGGCTTTTGTCCTATTTTATAACACTATTCAATAAAATGTAAAAATTAATGTTAGTGGCGTAGAATGTTTATTGAATACAATGCATAAGATTATCACCGGACTATTTTTTTTTTATTTTAGTCCTTTTTGTCACCGGATTGAACGGATTCATATATTATTCGTCGATATATTCTTCGTTAGATTTATACGTGTAAAATCAAAACAAAAATGACTTGCGTATAGTTATTCGCTAAATACAGTGGTCACACATATACACACTTGTGAAAGAATTGCACTTATAGAAGAATACTGAAAACTGTAAACTATAAACTAATCGATGACTTATGGTTATTTTTTACAGTTACAGTTTCGCTAATATATTTTTTTTAAATATGTGGGCTGAACAATATCGACAAGGAAACAAGTCGCAAGAATTTCTTAGGAATCCTTTTATATCATCTTTCTATGCCCCATAAAAAAAAACAGGAATTGAGTTTCTGTGTACCAAAAACACAGAGACAAAGAATATTAGAAATATGAAAACTTGAAATTCCTGAACCTTTATTATCTGGTAACTATCTAGAAGTTCGTTATTCATTCTTTTCTTCGAAAAAAAGATCCGAAAAACACGCTTAAACTGCATAAAATGTGAAAAATATGTTTGTCTCGAGCATGCAGTTATGGTATGTTCTGATTCTTATACCAATGAAACCACAATCGATAAATACATTGTTATTTTCTAGCTTTTTATACTTTCATGAATTATATTCAGTTGCTTACTTTTTATTAATAACAGGTAACAATTCGAATTTCGTCATTTATATTGGAGAATCAAAAATTACTCTGTTTTGAGGAGGCTGAATTAGATGACTATTAAAACTGAATCAAAACGAAGAAAACATATTTTCTGGAGTTTATTCATTCAATTATACCTTCTTCTTCAAATAAATGCCAATAAAGCCTGAAAAATACACAATAGCAACATTACAGAGAAGATCAACTTTCGGTATGTGACACCGTGCGCGAGTATATGAGTTATGATTTTGCACGCAAGTACAGGAGGGTTAATAAACGTGGAAACTATTCTCGATAACATTCCCTTTTTTAATCCCACGTTTTTTTTCGGTTCATTTGGTTCGATCAAATGAAAAAATGTAATGGGTTGTATCTAGGGCAGTTTTCGACGTAGAACTATTGAATTATATTATTTAATCCACTTGTTTACCACTTTGGATATTATTTTAGAGTGCATCGAAATTTTTGTAATATCTTTTTAGCTATTTAATTTCAGTGACTCGAAAGAGTCGAGTAGAGTCGAAAGCTATCAGCACTTATCGTTTATTTGGTTCAACTCGCATCAGACTTTCACCTTCCCTCTCAGATATCGATCACAAACTATGAACCCTTTTGCTCACATATTCCGCTTGAATTGTGATCGAACCCCACAACATGCAACGACTGGAATTTGAAAGCATTCTTTCATGATATATCTAAATAAATGCAGTGTATATATGTATATATTTCAAAATTCTGGATACTCTTCCATATCCCCACTAGCACGAAAAATTCTTGTATGCAGCTCTTCTTTGTTGTAGCACACCTCGATACAGAGGGGTTCCTCTCCTTGTATTGAGCTGTGTGTGTATGTGTGTGAAATCAGCATTAGGCATGAATGATATCCGCTCGTTGTGTTATGCCAGCTCACTCGCTTCTGTGTTTTCTTTCTATTTTATTTTTGGTTTCCGCCTCTAGCTTTGAGAAGGGCCCTTGTGGAAAGAAACTCCGTTCCATACTCCTCCTTCACCCGACAAGAAAACAATCCTCTCCCACTCGACGCTTTTCGGCAACCATGTTGCTTCGATGACCACCAAACGAGAAGTGGTGTGGCTCCAAATCGCGGATGGCATATTGAAACTAAATATATTGAAAACGGGCAGAAACGAATGTATCAGTTGCTCGTTATTGAAAGCTCTGTTCGGGAATGCACACAAATCGGCAGAACTAATGTATGGGAAAATGGGAATGCTTCCAGTTTTCATTAATTTAAACTGTTTAGACATTAGTGGATTGTACTGTATAGTATATCAAACAAATCTTAGAGAATTTCCGATTCCATTGGTGTGCAAAGTATCAGAATTTGTTCGCTGTGAAAATAGTTATTCACGTTAACTTTATTTCATAAAAACATGACCTGTTTTCTGATTTGGCACCCTTCCTGAAAGACGCAGTTCTACGTCAAAAAAAAGAAACAAATGAATAACTGCGAGCATTGTTTCACATACGAAATAAAGTATTTTGACGATGCAAATAAATAGATCCCTTTTGAGAAGTTTTATTCGTCATTTAAAACTTCTGTTTCTCAAATTGAAAGAAAACGGCATCACAAATGAACGAAATAAACGAATCGATGTTTTAATATGAGTGGAGAATATATCGATTACACCTCAACAACATAAACAGAAATAAATCAATCGAAAATGAATGGCTGAAGTGAAAGGAGCAAGTAAAAAATCTATTTAATTTCTTAGTTTTGGAATTGACAAGCCCTGCTGACGTCGTCTCGCGTGTGATGAGTTGTTGTAAAAAATAAGCCAAGCACAAATTCATTCTTCTTCGCGATAACACTGGACAATAAACTTTCAAGAAAACATTGATGCAGCTCTAGTGTAAAGCGGACCTTACATGGCCAATATTATTGTCAATATGGTGACATTTGAGAGCATAATGGCAGCTGAACACAGAAAATCCGGATTTTTGTGATTTTCGAGCATCAATATCGTGACATTTCATATAAATGCATGATGTTGACGTTTTAACTTACGGACTTTGAGACTGAGTTGCCAGATTTGCAAGCGTGTCTGTAAATTTGCAGACGTTTCATTTTTGTTAGTCTTCGTTGCGATTGCAATTGAATTTTATAAACTTCTGGAATTCCAGGAAGCATAAATGAAAGTATTTGGTTTGGAAAACTGATACTTTGAATAGCAAAATACGGTACTTTCCATTCGTGAATAACTCGGCTGCTCGGAATGGGTTTGTAGCTAAGTTATGACCAAAAGGGAGAGTCGCTGAAAAGGAACTCGAACCCGTCACTTACACCTTTTTTCTTCTAAGCCTCTCATATAATCTTATTCTTAGAATAAAAACATTTGCATGTAAACAATAAAACTTTCGCAAACTAAAAAAAACTGGCATCTCTGAAACTGAACGAACAGCCTGTATTTGTGAAGTGAGTATTATGATGTGTTTTTGAGAAAGAAACACGAATTTTAAATTAATTCAATAATAAAATAATCTCATAGTTTACAGAAAATTAATTGTTCCGAATCAAATTAGTACTCTATGAGAATGCAAATCACTTTTTTCTGCAACTTCTATACGAAAATTGTGTTTGACATTAATTTCATATTATAATAATGAATATTAGTAGGAATATCGGGAAATTTAGGTAAGGTAGGTTAGGACTACATACTTCAAGTAATTAAATAATGCCAAGGTGAAATTTACATTAAATTTTACTAATTAAAAATAGTCTTTGAGTCTTTTGATGTGATGGAGAATAGTTTGGATCCCAAACTCGAATGTCGCCACTAGTCATCGCGGATATTTTCGTTGTCCCGGGTTAATGGCGATATTGACCGTGTAAGATGGCAAAATGGGCACTTTACACTATTTATTTGCAACGTCTCGAATGTTAATGAACAATTCCACAGACTGAACTTAAACCGATTAATCCTTAATCCTATTTTTAAACATATTTTCGGACATATCAAAAAAGAACACTGCACAAACACTATCAGTCTATCAGTAAAATTGTCTTCAATATCTTGCCATCCGGACTTCGATCTGACCTCAATCAATGTTTTGTCACCTTACACGGTTAATATACCGTCAATAGTTGGCAGCAGAAGTATGAAAAGAAATAGTCAAATGACAAAATATTTCTATGAAGCAATGACTGAGTGCACAGCTTAGCATGGCTTAAAATAGTTATGAATTGTAAAAAAATTTAATTAAAATAATTTGACATAGTTAGAAAAGTCATAATTTTTTCATAATCTAAATTCTGAAATTGTGTTTTTCTTCCCGAAAACCCATACTCGCCAAAGCGAGTCTATGGTACTAAGTGAGCCCGTTTGGTCACTAAGTTAATCAGAGGAGTGGTATATGAAAACTGTACGGAAGAAAACGGAAGGGGGATTGTTTACCTGAAGCGTGTAAAAGAGGGACTGATCACAAGCGTCTGAATTTCTGCATTCTCTCAATAATTTGAGTGGATGAATACCAGATGCTGGTACTATATTCGAAAATAAGCGTTTTGCGTATAAAATAAATAAAACTTTCGCTGTTCGTTGTATCGGATAGAGTTCACAAAACGAGCACAAGCGTATTGTGTTTTGTACACAAACAAACATTTTCTGCTAATTTTTAAATGAGGTTTCGATTAGCATCGACAAAATAAGCTAAAGTTTTCATTTCTATTTCCCAAGCCGAATGCATTTTGTTTCCTATAAATTCAAAAATCATGAATCTCAGCTGTCGTGTTTAATGTTCATTGTTTGGAGTCAATATTGATACAAATATTCTAAGCATTTGCAATGGCCTGTAGCCAATGTAGCCTATGATAGTTGGATAGCCGAGTGGTAAGCGACCCACATTATAATGCCGGGGAATCGAGGTTGATTCCCGTTCTGGACGGAAGATTTTTGGTCAAAGAAATTTCTTCCGACTTGCACTGTGGTCACGCGTATTCTAGAGCTTTCTACTCCAGGATAAATTCAAGGATACCCCTCTAATCATTCACTCACGGATAATCTAGGTTCTACTGTATATTGATGGCCGTATTGATCGTGTAAGGTCCGCTTAAAACTTTTGCATAGGTACTGGTAAAAATGTCGGAGAATGGATGACCAAATTAGCAACTTCGTTTTGTCAAGATGGTATCGAAAGTTCCATAAAGATAAAAAAAAATATAGGAGGTTGCGTTGATCTACGTTGACGTTGACGTTGAACTACGCTGTGTTTTAATTCAAGTCGCTTGTTCATGACTGCGGATATTATTTTATAAAGCAACGAAAATTTTGAAATAATCATTCTACCAGTTTGGTCGCTCTGAAATGTTTTTTTTAATTGTAGAATCATTTGATGATAATTGTTTGATGATTCATTCTTGTGCTCGCAGACCATTCCTTTTCTCGAGATAAGCGCAGCTGTCATCCTTAGTGGAGAAAGTTTTGCTACTGGCAAGCGAATCCAAATCACATACAAAATTCCAGAACGACATTTACTTTCTTGGTGACTAAATAAACGAAATAAACTCTATCTGTTAATCTCTACAACCTTGAGTAGCACTGCTTCATTATGATCAAGATTAGCGCAAATACAATCCTATTTGAAAGCAGTTTTGCGACTGGCACACGAGCCCAAATAAATTAATAACTTAATATAACTTATTGAATAACTTTTTTGGTGCACAACTTTAACACCTGCTTCACCATGCATTGATGACAGAAAACAAACAATGTTAACTGCTTAGAAAAAGGCTGAATATTTGCCTCAGCAGAGATTCATTACTAATGCCCTAGCGTAAATATTTCCCTCCCGCTATCTCCCCTCCTTGTTTATATTTATCATTACGACTGCATAATTTGCAACACAAAACAATCGGCAATCGTAGCATAAAAAATAGGCGATTGTTGCATCGTTACAGAGCCAATGCACACGGGAGCAGATACAAATGGGGTTTCAGCGTAGCGAAGATGCACTATTTTTACGTACGGGTTATGAAGCACGAGCGTACGCACACAAATATGCATATATCGATGGGTTAAAGCAACTAAATATACACACACTTATCTCCGTTCTGCGCTCTACTCAACAGAAGCCCTTTCTGTTAATATTGTCAGTCTACATTAGCTTAGCTATCATCCTTTGTGGAGAGAGTTTTCCTACCATCATGCGAAACCAAATCACTAACCAAATTCCAGAACATTTATTTTCTTGGTGAGCTGACGATAGCCTAGCTTGATGATTCCCCACACAATTGTGTAGCTCAGAACCTTAATGCAATGGCGTCAGTTTGATGCAATGATGCAATGCTATAGACATCAGCGAGTGAGTAATTTGGTCCGTCCACAGCTCAATCCGAAACGAAGACATGTGATGACGCAAAACAAGATAGAACAAGCGATTGTCATTGCTTTGAATACAGAACGATACTGAAAGATCGCCTTCCTTCCATGCTTGAGACTATAAACTTCTTCAGTTCATTCGTCTCTAACCTTCAAAAAGGCCATTGGAAAACTTTACTTTATCCGTCATATTGCTCCTTCATCCCTATTGCCTTGAGAAAGGCATTCGATCCCTCGCCGTCCAGCTCGCCCAGCAACGATGTTGTTCAGTCGATTTCCTTCGTTGCTCGTCGATAAGTTGCTCGTTATTGACAGCTCTTTCCGGGAAAGTACACAAATGGACAGAACAAATGGGAACGCCTCCCATTTTTCATCAATTTTAACCATATACAGACTATGGGATTTTAATGTATAACATTTCAAACAAATCTTAGGGAATTTCCGATTCGTTTGGTATATAAATCGCAAGAATCCGTTCGCGGCAAAAATAGTTATTAACGTTAACTTTATTTCATATAAACGTGACCTGTTTTCTGATTTGGCACCCTTAATGAAAGACGTAGTACTACGTCAAAATCAATTGTAGAAAGTTGTTTTATTCAAATAATTTGTATTTTTTTCGGTAAACAAGTATGGTACAGCAGCATTTTTCTTCGAATGAAAATTTCAAAAAAATTGTTACAATAGTCGATTTGTACATTACGATTTGTATATTCAATGAATTCTCGCGTAACTTTTGAAAAGGTCCAATGTAACATTTTCGTCAACTCGAGAAAAATGAACTTGAAGACCCGAACATTATTCCGCGAATTGTCTTAAAAGGTATCGATCTTTATCACTACTTTTACCACTAGCAGTCAATAATAACTCTGAAAAACCAATCGTAACAGTTGTTCCGTGATTTGAGCTTAAATTTGAAGCCTCGGAGCGAAAAATGTTACATTGGACGTTTTGACTGCCCCTGTTTGCACATTGGACATATTACGTTTCACGATAAGAATTTGAAACTAACTACTGAAGAACAATCGAAACATCAGCATTTCATTCTAAAGACAGATTATTATTGTCATCACTCGTTGAATTGCACTGACATAGATAACAACACCTGAAAAAAACAAAAACTCAAAACGACCGAAGTACGACTTCGTGTTGTTTTGATTGCTTTGTTACTTCGGACGTTTCGAGCGTCGGAGGAAAGAGGCGTCTGAAGTAACAGCCGAGAGCTTCAAATCCGAATCTGTACATTGGATATTTTTTGCATTGGCGATTAAAAGATGAAGAAGGTAGATACGTGAACGATTGTTTTTGTGATGCATTCAATGATTGAAAACTAATAGCGTGCATCCATTAACTCGATTTGTTTACATTTGTTACATAGGACCTTTTCAAAAGTTACGCGAGAATTCTTCAAAATCTGCATAATAGAATTCAAATTGATGTAATGTAGATGATAATTATTTGAACATTTATTTCAATTCGATCGCCCCTCGCACTCAAGAAGCTAAAAGAGCTAAAAGCAAAAGTACCATATTGAAAACGGCAGCCTATTTCATCTGTCAACACGCAGCTGATTTGCTTACCTCTGTTTACCTCTGCTCAGTGCCGGTCACTTTTTCAGGTCGTTCTGTTTATAATGCGGTAGTGTTTTCTTCACAGAAAAACGTGTTCATTTCGAATGATTGCAGTATTAGCACAGTTTAAAAAGTAATTCGTGAATCCTTATATAATTATGGCTGGTCGTGGTCGCGGGAAGGCCACCGGTTCGCTCACCCAAGAGCAGCTGCAATCCATGGGTGTAACGAGAAATGATATGCAAGCGGTGTCCTCTGCAGCACCACCACCGGCTTACCCACCACTGCTATCGAAACCTGTTCCACTGGAGGTATTTTTAGCAACCCTTTTCTAAAGATGTTATTGTTCGAATTTTCTCCCAACTTACTCCAGAGCAATCCGGATCGTGATTATAAAATTCTGTGGAAGGAGGATTTCATATCTCACCTGCGAGAATCTCCCTACTATAGCGCTTCGAACAGCTGCCGAGGACCGGTGGAGCGATATACCGATAAAGTCATTGTAAGTGTAACTACCGCATGGGTTTGTTAAATTTTATCAGATCAGTCACGCTGATTTTAGAAAGTAATCGAGAATAATTCTAAGCGAAAGCAGGAAGGAGACTTCCTATGGAGCATGATGCCAGCTGAGTTGCGGCCGTCGTACAAACGGGGGAAAAACGCTGGAACCGCTGCTGGATCGACAAATGCCAAACGCGCCAAAGTGGAGGACATAAATGCAAAGTTGAGCGCTTTGGAGCAGAAGGAATCGTCCGGCCGCAACTCGGAAGTTAAGAAGGAGAAGAGTAACGATTCCGACGATGAGAAAGATGACGATGAGTTGGACGAAGAGGTTGTGGATGAGGAAATGGACGATGAGAACGATTACGGAAACAATTACTTCGACAACGGGGAAGCTTACAATGAAGAGGACGACAATCTCGACGATGGGCCTGTTTACTAGAGCAAGCGGAACAGATTTCTATTTATTAGTTTATAACTTTTATACAATGATTAAAATGTAGGTAATAAGCTAAATAATTGATATAGCTTGCATTGCTACTGACTCTCTCGGTGGGAGAGCTTTTTTTCATTACCGGTTGCACAATGCTCTATGAACTGTGTAAATATAACGATAAGTATAAATGGTGCAACAAAACATTACTTATATATATATATATATATAAATATATTAATTGTTAACTTAGCTCGATAGGCTGTATAAATCTGGAATAGTTCATCACACACATTCTAGTGCGATCTCGCAATCTCGGAGAAAAAGTCCAATATGTCTTTAATAGTAAAATCAAGGGTTATCATCGCTCCCGCATAGCAGCGCTGGATCCAGAGCTCCAACGAGTTATACTGAGCAATGAATTCCTCTTGCATTGCACGCCAAACTACCTGCAGGAGGTTCTCCTCCTCGCAGAGATGCTTCTCCACCTTCTTGTACAGCTGCTCTAGGCCTTTCTTAACTTCGCGCGCTGGATACTGAGAGATCACTTTGCGAAGTTCCTGTTTCGAGTAAGCCATCTGATAGCTAATCTCGGTCTCCTTAACCCCTTGCTGAACCTTCTGCTGGACGCCTTCGAAAAATTGCTGTAAAAGTTTCGAAAACATGAGGGGGTAATGTTTAAAGGAAATAGTCATCTTTAGCTCACGTTCAATTTCTCCAACGGACGCCCAAAGTACTTGGTAACGTAGGCTCTCAACGCATCATTATATCTCACTTTAGCCTCTTTTTTAAGTTGCTCAAGCACACCAACCTTGAGCTGGGAAAGCAATGAGTGCATCCGGTGGTAATTTTCCATTTTCACCACCTGATGGGGCGTTTTCGAGTGGTCCACCGCATTCACCGGTATGTATTCGAAGATCGCCTCAACCAGCTTGAGATACCATTTGTCCAAATCATTACGACGTTCGGTTTTCTTGAAAATCGACTCCGCCGTCACAGCGAATTCTTCAAAGTTCTCCACGTACGGAAGCAGCCCACACTTGGAACGCTTGGGCACTTTGGCCTCCTGAATGGACTGCAGCTGTAGATTCATGAATTTGTCAAAATTTCGCTTCACATGGATCAAAGCGGAAGCGAACGTCATGCTGAGGAACGACTTGGCGTCTTGGGCGGACATCACATGCTGTGTTAGGCGGACCAGTACGTATAGCGAATAACTGCGGAAGAAAAAGAATTGAGTGTTCAAACATTTTAGGTCATAAGAAATACCCTTTCTAATAATTTTATGGCGGGTTTACATTAGGGAGATCTATAGCTATAGATGGATTTATTCACGTGAAAATAGGTGTAAACGGTTGAGAATAAATATGATACACTTATTCGAGGTATATATAACTTAAATAAATTCAGCATATATAAACGCTTGTGAATTTCTCACTGGTGAGAAATCACTAAAGTTGGATGCAGTTCTACTTCAGGTGAATGAATTCACCGAAAATTAATATATTCATTATAGAAGTTCACGCTAGTGTAAACGGTTGATGCGATTTCTATAAATCTCATCATATTTCTTCACATGAATATATCACTAGTCTAAACCCACCCTTATACGTAAAAACCGTTCGTTCTAAGAATGGCGGAAAGGGGAGGATAGTGATCCATTGATGAGGATAGTGATGACATTGATATTTCAGACTCCCTCTCGTTTTCTCAACCAGGGAGTAATAAATTCCTCAAACGGACTCCTGTATCGGGAAATACTTCTTCCGCGGACGAGTCACCTCATCCTACCAAGCATCCCTCGAAAAAAAAAATGCAAACCTCTCTTTTGATTCCTCTAATACTTTTATCCAATCAGCGATCTCTCGCATTCCTCTTCTATTGTTTTCGCTCCCCGTGTCAGAGTTTATCAGGACAATGCACCTGGCACTGGTCCTTGGGTTGTTTTCTTCCGGTCCAGATCGAATGGTAAAGCCATGCAGGTCGTTCAGATTATGATAGGTCTGACAAAATACACCTCTTTCTCCGAAATTTGTAAAGTTAGACCGAATAAACTGAGAATTGTCGTGTCTAACCGAACGCAAGCAAACAACATGGTTGCTGATAAGCATTTCACTCCCGAATATCGAGTATTTATCCCATCCCATGACGTAGACAATGGTCAATGTTATTTAGTATTGTCTCAGTCGAATCGCACCTCTAGACATCGTTCGTGCACCGTAAACCAACCAGAGTCAAACAAGGGCTCAGAATAGTATTTATACAGAGCCATACATTGGTGTCCTCAAGCGACTAAGAATATAAACACTTCTCATCATTTCGTGCCATTCTCAAAAGAAACGCTTCTGTTCATATTACTGGCCTCGAAAAAAGTTGCATTAGTTTCTCATGCTCGAGATAAGCGCAGTTGTTACCCTTAGTGGAGAAAGTTTTGCTACTGGCAAGCGAAACCCAATCACATATAAAATTCTAGAGCGACATTTACTTTCTTGGTGACTAAATAAACGAAATAAATTCTGTCTGTTAATATCAATAACCTCTAAAAGAGTTGCGTTGCTTCATTATGATCAAGATTAGAGCAAATGCCATCCTTGTTGAAGGCAGTCAGTTCGATGCATTGATGCAATGTCAAAGGCACCAACGAAATCATTATGATGACGGAAAACAAGCGATGTTAACTGCTTCGAATGAAGAAAATAGTCTGAATATCTGCCTCAAAAGTCAGCAAACAACCGTCCATCATAACATCAAAATTTTAAATGATTGTTGCATCGCGACAGAGCCAATCAACATGGGTGCAGATACAAAGCGTAACGAAGATGCTATTTGTACATACGAGTTATGAAGCACGCACGTGCGCACACAAAGCCATATACAGTTGACTTGAAGCAACTAAATATACACAAACTTATCTCCGCTTTGCGCTGTTCTCAACAGAAGCTCTTTCTATTGGTATTTCCGGTCTTGATTAGCTTAGCTTTCATCCTTGGTGAAGATAGTTCTGCTACTGTCTTGTGAAACCAAATCACACACAAATTTGCTCCTCTTCTTTATTGATGGATTGCGTATGGAAGCTAATCCAAGACCCCCATGGTAGTGATCATCTTCCTATACATTTATCTATTCCGTGTGACTCAACGAAAAATATCGACTGCATGAAATTTCGAGAAATAATCTCTGAATCTATTGACTCGGTTCATGGCTTACCTCCTCACGAAGAATATAATTTTATTTCTGGCTTGATTTATGAGAGCGCTCTACAAGCCCAAACAAAACGTGTTCCTACCTCTCAATTTAGACGCCGTCTTCCATCCCCATGGTGGGGTAAAGAGTGCTCCAAAGTTTATCTTGAAAAATCGACTGCGTTCAAGGAATTCCGAAAACAAGGGACGATGGGCTGTTTCCGAACATACATTGCCCTGAAACGCAAACTTAAGAATTTGACAAGAGCAAAGAAACGTGGGTACTGGCAAGAGTACGTCAATGGCCTATCGAGACAGACCGCTATGAGCACTCTTTGGGAAACGACTAGGAGAATGCGGGGTTCCGACAATAACGCCACAATAACGAAAGTAAGAAATACTCTGAACGTTGGATCTACAGTTTGGAGGAAGGTTTGCCCAGATTCCGTTCCAGCACAAAATATCGTACGTGACATTCCGCTTCAAAGCGAATATGAAAAATTGTCAATGGTAGAATTCTCATTTGCTCTTCTTCCGTGTAACAACTCTGCTCCTGGAGTGGATATGATCTCTCCGATTATGTCAAAAGACGCATGCTGAACTTGTTCAACAAATTTCTAGAGCTAAACATTGTTCCGCGCGACTAGAGACAAGTTAGAGTTATAACCATACGATAACTTAACAAGCCAGCCTGCGACCACAATTATTATAGGCCAATCGCAATGCTATCCTGCATTCGTAAATTGCTGGAGAAAATGATTCTATTTCGTTTAGAGAAATGGGTTGAAACGAACGATTTGCTTTCAGATACGCAGTTTGGTTTCAGAAGAGGTAAAGGAACGAATGATTGTCTAGCGTTGCTCTTGTCTGAAATTCAAATACCATTTGCACGTAAAGAACAAATGGCTTCGATTTTTCTTGATATCAAAGTGGCTTTTGATTCTGTTTCTATTATCTGATATATTATCAGATAAACTTCATAATTGTGGACTCTCGCCAACTTTAATTAATTATTTGTACAATTTGCTGTCAGAAAAACACATGAGTTTTGCTCATGGAAATTTGGCGGCCTCCCGACTAAGCTATATGAGCCTTCCACAAGGTTCGTGTTTGAGCCGCCTATTATATAACTTTTATGTTAATGACATCGAAAATTGCACGCTACGTCAACTTGCAGATGATGGAGTGGTTTCCATTAGGGGATCCTCCTCCGCCGATCTGCAAAGACCATTACAGGATACTTCGGACAATTTGTCCACATGGGCTATCAAGCTGGGTATCGAATTCTCTACGGAGAAAACAGAGATGGCAGTTTTTCCTAAAAAGCACAAACCCGCAAAATTTCCGCTTCATTTATTCGGCAAAACAATAACCCACTCTTTGAATTTCAAATATCTTGGTGTCTATTCCGATTCGAAATGTACTTGGGGGAGACATATTGCGTATCTGAAACAGAAATGCTTACAGAGAATCAACTTCCTCAAGACAATAACTGGAACATGGTGGGATGATCATCCAGGAGACCTCGTAAGTTTTTACAAAACAACGATATTATCGGTCCTCGAGTACGGTAGTTTTTGCTTCCGAACGGCAGCTAAGACCCATATTCTTAAGATGGAGCGAATACAATATCGTTGCTTGCGTATTGCTTCAGGTTGCATGCAATCGACTCATACGATGAGTCTTGAGGTTCTGGCTAGAGTACTTCCTATGCCTCTTTGATGTATAGAATTTTCATACAGATATCTCATTCGCTGTAAGATTATGAATCCATTGGTAATTGATAATTTCGAAGAACTTCTTCAATTGAATCCAGAGCTTGCAACCTTCGCCAAGCATCATAAATTTTACCATGTATCAAGAAATACGCGATATTCCAGAACATACAAGTTTTGTGTTTATCCCACGGATGTTTTCTCCTAATTTTGGCGAAGTAAGTTCTGATAGAATGTTTTTTACTGATTGATCACTGGTTTTGGCATATTTAAAGAAAATTTCAGTGCCTATTATAGGTTGAGAGATCCCTGCTCGGTGTACGTTGCGGAAAAGGCTACAATCTATCACGTTTAGGAGAAAATTGAATCCTTGTCGAGCGACAAATAATGATTTTTTTGTTCTCCTCGTAGTTATATACTCTCCAATTGGCAACACAATTGGAATGAAGATAATATGGATCACTGGTTACATTCAATTATTCCCAAGGTATCGACAAACGCATGGATCAAAGAATTGAATGTAGGTCGGGACTTCATTCGCGTGATGTCCCGCCTCATGTCGAATCATTACTTGTTAGATGCACATCTCTATCGCATTGGGATCGTTGATAGTAATATTTGCGTTTGTGGCGATGGTTATCATGACCTCGAGCATGTGGTCTGGTCCTGTATGAACTTTCATTCTGCTAGGGCTCATCTATCGGATTCACTTAGAGCTCTAGGAAGGCAATCTGAATTACCGGTTAGAGACATCTTAGCTAATCGCGACCTCAACCTTATGCTTTCTCTTTACCAATTTCTCAAAATAAATGATATCTCTGTTTGATTCCTTCCCTCCTCATCAAACGAAACTACCCCACTCGCTCCATCCTAGTCCTAAATCTAAATCCTATCCAATTATTTAGTTATTAGTAAATTGCCGTACTTCCTTGGGACGCAACGATAAATTTTGAGTGTTTTATCCAGAAGCTATTATATCATTACCTTTGTCTGGGTCACTTCACATTGTTCAATTCCGGGTAATGAGAAGGCTGACTCATTAGCAAAGGTGATACGATTGAAGGCGATATATATGAATTGGATCAGTGGCTTCACTCGATTATTCCTAAGGTTAGCCTCAAACCATGGTTCAAAAGTCTGGACTTGAGTCGGGACTTTATTCGCACCTTCTCCCGACTCATGTCCAAACACGGGGTGCATTGACCTTGATTACGCATCCCAAATCTATCTTTTCTTCAAAACTATCGATCTCCGCGTGTAATCATCAAATTTCCTTACGTCCCCTCCTCTCCATAAAAAAAATTGGTCACCCTACTAACCTCGATTCGTTCGCGAGTAATCGGTGCCCCATTCTTTTACCCGTAGAATAAGCAGAATTATGAATATACTTTAGAACTAAAATTAGATTTAGAATTTGTATCCTTTAAACTTATGTAGCTGATTCTGTTAAAATTAAACGATTTAAAAAAGAAAACACTTACTAACTGTCCAGTTTTTCGAAGCTGAGGATAAAACTGTTCAACTCCTGTTCCAGATTACCAAACAGTTCTCCCATCATTCGTCGAACGTCTTCGTTGATTTGCCGGTCCAAGCGTTTCTGTGGAATTGCCAGTGCCGTATCCCGCTCGTCTCGATCTTTCTCCTTTTCCTGTATAGCGGTCGAAGCGTCGAGTGTCGTCTGAGTATTCTTTCCGGTCGGACTTATCACATCCAGTTGGAAAAATGCTATACAAAAGTGTTGCTCGCTGAGCGCAACCGGTTCCAGTTCGGCCAAAACCTTCTCCAAAATCGAGTCAAACTTCTGCCGTTCTGCTGGCTCTGCCCCAGCGCTCCACTGCTCCCGATTTATACCCAATATTCCGTACGGATGCGAAGGTGGTTTGTTACTTTGCTGACCCAGCTTCAACTTGTTACTCATCGAACTACTGTTCAGATCCTCTCGTGAGCCAAATCGCTTCACTGAAATGGCTTGTTTTGCCGTCTCGAAGAAGACTCGAATGTCGCGATCGTAAACCTTGCTCAACGAACTCGTATAGACCTTAATCAACGCATCGTACGTCTTACGGTCCATCGCTTTCATCCAGTGCATCAACTCCGCATACGCCGACAACTCCTTGTGCACGGAATTGTGTTTGGGCAGCGATAGGTCACTCGAATGTGGACTTTGGGAGTCGCCCAAGTTACCCAAGTGAATGAACAAATTGTTCAGATGCCGACTAACAGTCTGGGAAAATTTGGCTTTCCACTTCTCGAAACGTTTCCGTTGATCTTGTACGGCGGTCAACCGAAGTAACGCGGGATCAATGTCACTGTTCATGGCGGTTTGCAGAGCCTTGCCGGCGGCTATCGCAGCCGGAAGACCTTTCGGAGTTAAATCAGTATCCGTCAGCGCCACCTGGTGAACGTGAGGAAGATCCAGTTGGAAGACCACCTTTTCCAGTTCCTGCAACAACTTAACATGGTTAGTGTTGGCAATCTCGATCATTTGATTCTTTTCGCCCATTTTCTCCATTGTGTCTCGGATGTGACACAGGATTTCATCGTAATCATCCAGTCGCTTTTCGACTTTCTCCGCCTCAACGATGGCCGTTTCGATTTGATCCATCAGAGCTTCCACCTGCTTCTCCGATGCCAGCACACTCTGAATGTTCGCCCCATCAAGTTGCTGGAGATTTTTTCCCAACTGCTCCATGAACAGTTCCGCATTACTAATCGCATAGTCACACTCCCCAATCAATTTGTTCAAATTGGTCTCCTCTTTCTCCGTCAACGCATGGAAGTCCTCGCTTTCCACTTCGTCGTCTTCTTCATCATCCCCGGGTCTCGTCACTCCAGCCTCTGTGAACTTCCCATCCATAGAAGCTTTCTCCGGGGAACGTTCCGTTAGCCAAGTTTTTGGAATATTCTTGAAAGCCGGCTGCACTTCCGATGTGACATGCTTCTGCAGTTGTTTCCACAGCACCGTAATAAAGTTCTGCCGCTCGTGAAGATTGGCAGCGAACCACCGGTAAACCTTCTCCAGATGCAGATCGAACTCGTGCGTCTCGGAGGACTCATTGCGCCCGTCAACTCCCTTCACCTCCTCCAACGACCAGGATCGCTTTTTCTTCCAAACTCCCTTATCGTACTGCTTCACCTGACAAATGGAAACCACCAGCCTCGGTTTGGTGGCCGAAATCAAGCACAGATAGGATGTTTTTTTCTTCTTCAGCAGCTTGCTCACATTGCACACCGAGAGAATTCGTTCGTCCAGTGCATCGAACACCTCCTTCTGTATGATGTACTTAATACCGGCGGCCATCGTTGGTCTGCTTCTGAACTTCGATAGCCCTACAACCCGCCACTGTTCCCGTTAGACGCGATTCGAGTGCATACGAGCTTCGAACGGAGCGTTTCTTTGATAATTATGCAAACTGTAGATGATTCTCTCTGCAAATGTTTTTGTTGACAAATTTCGCAGTAGATCACGTCATGTCATTGCTTTAGGGGTGTTCATTCAAGAAGTGTGTCTGAGGGTTTCGATGTTTATCTGGTCAATTTGTCAAACAGAATTTAAACGCTACTTTAGTGGTAAATAAATACGCTTTTATCAAAAAAAAAAAACTAATAAAATAATCACTGTCCGCTAGAGTGCCAATGAAAACGGTTATTTCGATTTTTGAATGGTGGTTCCTGAAAAAATGTTAGTTCCCGTGAAAAAATACCCTTAGCAAAATTGCAGCTCCATAGGCTTTTATTTACCAGCCAGTGTCACAAAGACGTCAAAGTTTGTGTTTTGACATAGGACTATGTCTTTGATTTCTATATAGGGAGGGTCACTCTACGAAAAAAGTAACGATTTATTAAGAGTTTTCAAACCAATAGTACTCAAAATGGTTATTGCGACATAGGTTGTGTTATATATCATTAGACAGGAAATTTATCCAAACTTTTTTTTTGCATGAAAAGTGAATATAGTAATAAAAAGTTAACGATTTGACGATTTAATTGGGTATGTTTTCTTTCAATTGCACTATCCACTCGCTTCCTCCCCGACACAACGAACAATCTTTTTGCCTAAATTCGTGCGTTAGCTCATAATGTGAGTTGATGCGTGAAATGAATTATTCTCCATTTACCGATAATAGGCATTAATTTTATATTATATTGTATGTCGTCCAATCAATTTGTGCTCAATTCATGTTTTATCGTGTAGGTCTCACTACTAACAATTTGTGTAATTGTGGTCCAGGATGTCATAATATCGAGTATATTGTTTGGTTATGTAAAAATGCAATAAATGAATTAGAATGGCTGCTGATTTAGAAGATCGAAAGGGTATACCCACGTAAATCAGATTATGATAGCTTGAGTAGTCGCGAAATTTTGACCAAAAAAAATCGAAATAACAGTAAATCTCGACGTTATAATTATATGATCAAGTAAGAAACAAGCTCTAATGTTTAGTATTTATTGACTGACTAGTAATGTCAAGTGGTCTGTCATTTGTCCATAATGAACTTGTTCACTGGTATACTACCGACCACCGAATCTCAATTTCCAATTTGCCTTTCTCAACGTTGTTCCTTTGCACTCTCAGTATATGAGCTTGGCCACTGTCATAATTGTTCGAATAGGGAGAGAAATACGGCCAGATAGCAACCGACTCGCAGCTGCAAAGCTAGAATACATTTTGTATAAATTCAATTTATACAGTGTTCGGATTTCCGGTTTATAATTTTCGCAGCTGTTTTGTTTGTAACAGCTCAAAACTGTAAATAGTTTTATTTTCAATGAATAAATAAATTAGGATTAAAAATCGCGCTTACATTTTTTGGTCTTATAACCCGTAAACCGAACAATTTTCTGTCACGATAAAATAAACTTTTCTAGCACTTATAAATTATTATAAATTTCAGTATATATGTTTCATTTCACTAATAAATTCACCTTTCAACTTAATTTAATTTAAATTCCAAGCTCCTATCATAATTCTTGAATCCTTTAACTTTGATATTTCGTCCAACTATAGTTTCCCACTCAATACATTGTATAGATCCTTTTCTTTCTATAAACACTTATTCAAATTATTCTTCTCTTCTACTTCCTTCGACTATTCTTCAGTGTTTCATCTGTCCCTATCTATGCGCTATAAACAATTTTGTATTGCTTCACGCGCAGCATCTCGCTCCATTCTAACTCCGACAACTTCGATAAGGGGATTCGGTGCATGGCGGGCTAACATAGAGTTTACAATAACATAAATACTATTCGTCATTAACCTAGTTTAGAATAATGCATAATTCATTACACTTGTTCAAGACGAGATAATAGTGCTTATAATTTGCGGCCAAATTCGACGCCGAGAACGAGAAGTATTACGACAGTATTCTACCAGGAGAATGAGTAGCGAAAAAAGAATGTGTCACCGCAAAGATCACGAATGTAGAGCGCGATTCATTGCATAGCCATAGAGCGTGTGATTAGAACGTTGCACTGTATGCGATGAGTGCAATGAATCGGAGCTTATCTTCGATTGTAAATAAAAAAGGACGGGACAAATCCCAAATAGCTCGCCTAAACGATAAAACTTAACTGGATTAGGGTGTAATAAAACGAAAGCAATGAAATAGTTTGTCCGTCTGGCTAAGAATGTATATTTATTTTCCGTCCCTTATGTTACGCCCTTCTGGCGCAGATAAGACCTCACAAGGAGGCAATATATACGAAAAATTCATGTATAAAAGAACAACATAGTTACTGAATAAAGCACTCTCAATCCGGTCACGAACGCAGAAGCGATGTTGACTCTCGGACTTACACTCATTTGAATAGTACCACCATTCAATATCCATATCCATCCATCAAGAACACCAGCCGTCTGAGGAGCCCAGGAAGGACACCGCCAGGAGCAGAAACCAGAATCCGACCCAACGCGACGTGCGTTGATGAGTATTAGTTCCGAAAAATCCAAAAATCATCCCTTCCCCTTCCCTCTTTCTATTCTTATCTGGTTCTGTCCGTCCAAATCCTCAAGTGACGTGGTACAGGGTTTGAGTTTCAGATTGAACGCTCACGCAAAAAAAAAGCTCCTTATACATTTTTTTCGCTCCGTCGATGGTAACACTGCATTCTCCACTTCGGGACGATAATATTCAGCTACTCGTATTATGGTATGAATTACAAGAATTTCGTTCACCGTTTAAAACGCATTATCGGAAAAAGAGGTGGTCACATCAGCTTTATTTTCGTTTTTCAAAAATGAAAATCGGTTCACTTTTGAAGAAGTTATTAAATTTGTTGCATGAGCGTTTAATCTGAAAGACCCTGTAGTAAGCGATGGGCAATGTTTTGAATTATCCATTTTTACATTCGCTTAAAAGTGCATGTTTCTTTATTCATCGTTGCTGCAGCATCTGAAATTACTTTTTTTTTCTCAATCCACGTTTCCTGGCAGTCGATAAACGTTTCTTGGTCTTTTTAATCATGTTTGTTACAGTTGAGTTGGCTATATTTAACAATTTTGCAAGTTTCACGTACCAGAAGCTGGGACTTTGTGCGAGAAAAACAATTCAAGGCTCGTCTACTTGCTTGGACGCTATTTTGAGAACTAACGAGCAAACTTTAAATGAAGCAGGTTTCTCAAACGAACACTCAAAGATTAAACGTCAAATTTAAGTTGCCAAATTTTTATCGTTCCACCCTTAATGTAAAATTTCTATCAATATTTTCAATTAGAAGTGTGAGCTCCACCTGCGAATGATGAATCTCTATTGTAGCAGGTCCGAAAAAGAACCTGAAACTATTGAGCACCAGAGCAGAGGGTTCAAAGCTTCTAAGGAGGATGGTTGTAATAGCTGTTATCTATGGTTATTTAAAGCTCGATTCACCGAGACATGCACAATGAGAATGATTTGCTACTCCCAAGCGTCATTCGGTGTGTTCTGTGTGCAATTTCGCAATTTCGTGTCACGGAGAGCAACTACGAAGTGTACATTCTACCCGAGCTCAAGATCAAGCTCATTGGCCACGGTGTTATTTTTGTGTTTTGTCTCGATATTCCAAGTTAATTTCTTTCAAATGGTCTAAACGAAAGTGTCTTTTTACCGACGCATTGCACCAGAAGTACCCCTTTTTCACAAAAGAACTTAAGGATTATGAGGTTTATGATGAGTGTCGGTGGCTTAAGCGGTATTTATATTCAGCCATTTTGTTGAAACGGAAGTTGGAAATCAACAATGGAATATTATAGGTAGATCTGATTAGGAAAAACATATCCAAACACCGAAATATTACCAGAATATTCGATTGGTATCCACTTCCAAATTCATGCTGAACAATGTGGTTCGGAAATCCAGTCGCTCAGAAAATTTAGGAGCTCTTGCGTTTCATGATCGTACTTCGGTACTATTGCACTCGATGTTTGATGGTTCTGGAACCGCCAAAAAATCTCCTGTGCTCGTGAAAAGCCAGAAGCCATCATCTCCGGAGTATTTTCACCGCATGGATCGCCCGAAAAATATGTTAAATAAATGAATTCAACGTGTTTTTATTTATTTATACCCCAAAGACTCACAATGGTTTGGTCATAATCGTAACTGTGACAGGTGTCCTGATTTTCAACTCCGACCAGATGGTATCCCTACATATGAACGACACGGTGGATGTCAGGTATAGGTACCTGCACTTAATCACGCATCTCTTCCATACCATTCAGCATGGTTTCAGACAATTGGAAGGCGATTGGCGATTAAATGGGACCCCTGTCTGGAAGGTCGAAAAATAATAAACTTTCGTGATTTTTTTCGGATGTTAGGAATAAAGTGAAGTGTTCGGGTATTTTGGTTATTGTTTAAGGTATATTTGAAGATGTATTTTGATTTTTTGAGCACACGAAACGAAAATGTCGACGCTTGTCCAGGGTGAGGGGGGAGGTGGTTTGTTTTCGAGAACTCCCAAGGATTTCTGAACATTGAAACGAAAAACAAATTCTTCCATGAGTGTTCGGGCCGTATCTCTGGAAATCTTTTTCTTGCAATGATGTTATTCTTCATTGATGTCTGGTAATTTTTGTAATACGCTTTTTTTGAGTTGTCTGGAAAGTTCATGCTGATACTGCTGATTAATTAAAAGAAAAGATTAATGTTTCATGCACATGAATTAGTAGATTCACTACAGATTTCGAAAATCACCGAAATCACAGAAACGAAACATCACGAAAAACATGCATGAAACATATTACGGAACCCGATCGGATTTAACAAATTGCAATATTTGTACAATCCGATAGGATTTGACTCGATCAGATTAAGGGGGATAGAAACACGAATTTCGGACGAATATTTTTACCATCCATTATATCACTATTTGTTATATCAATAAAACAAAAATTGAACGGAAAAATATATATTCATAATTAGAAGCTGATCGAGTGAGGGGGTTCAAAAAAAGTTGTGCCATGGCGTACAAGATTACAGCACTTCTGGTTCTCTGAAACAAACAAATCGAACAGATTCTGAATCAGTAAAGATGCCACTATCGTATGAACCTCGGACAAGTTAAAAATGTGTTTTTTGATAAAATGGCGGAAATTTGAAGGAACAAATGTTGTTAAAAACTTTTTTTTAAGTTTCTTGATTTTTTTAAAATAGTAAAGTTACGAAATTATTATTTTCTATAGGTTCATGCGATAGAAAGATACATACAGATTGTATTCATATAAACATAGATCGGATAAGTAGAATTTGAGATATCGTGTTTGAAAAACATATTTCGAGAAAAACGCGTTTGAAGTTAATTGTTATAGCCGTACTAGATAAGATATCGCATCACTACAATGGTTATAACTTGGTAAATAATGAGATTTTCAAAAAGTCTCTTCTATGGTATATTCTTAAATGTCTGAATTAGAGAAATATGAAGAAAACAAATTGATTTTTTTTTAAATTTTTAGACTAGAATACCCTCTTAAAGAACGCAACATTGTGCTAATTTCAAATCCGACCGGATTCAGGAATAAGGATTTATTTTACCGAAAAACACTTGAAGGGACTTATTTCAATCTGCGATTTGTTTCATAAATGCGAAGAAATACATATTTGTAGCGAATTGTAAAGAGCAAATCATTTATAACAATGTTGAGTTCAAAAAATCTTAGCAAGTGAATGGAACCCCGAAGCAGGTTTTCGCTTGAAGAAAGTTATGGCTGGATCTGGTAGGACTGGAAGAAAATCTGTATCATGAGCTTCTACCAAGCAACTAGTTTCGATGAATTCCAACAAGTACTGCTAGCAGCTGAACGTATGAAAATCAACGATCCAGAACGCTTCTAGGGCACTTCTAAAACGCCACCCGCCTTACACACCAGATATTGCATCTTCAGACTATTAAATTTAAGATTCTTGTAAGAACTTCAACTTACTGTATAGCATAAGTTCTGAGAGGATGGAATTCTCAAGTTGCATGAAGGATGCTGAAATATTCAGGAAAAAACGGTGCATCTATGATCGAAAAGATGTAGAACAATATTCAGCATGATTTAACAGTTAAGGGTTGTAGGTCAACGGAATCATCGATCACGATGATACTGCAGATGTTTTGTTTTTACTAGGTTCATTATAGCCATCAGGCACTACCAAACCTGTAAAAGCGAAAGTCATTGATGTTTAGACGAGAAAATTCTGTTTTCAAACAAAGTGGTTGATTTCATTGTCTGATTTTTTGAAAACTTAAACAGCCAGCCAGCTTTAATAAAAATACTCGAGAATAAGATCACAAAGGGTATTTTAAAATTGATATGAGATAACGTGAATGGAATTCGGAAGAAAATAATGAGCTGCCGGACAATGTTGAAAAACATCGAAGATTTCAAGACAAATCGTTACCATTGGTAAGGCTATAATTTTTATCAATAAACATATGGAATAGAAAATAGAAACAAACTTGAAATGAAATTTAAGCGAAAAAATAGAATTTCTTGATTTTTTCCTCAAAACAGGAGGAATGTCCACGTGGACAACAGGGGGAGGGGTATAAGAAATGTCCACGCTTGTCCACGGAGGGGGAGGGGGTGTCTATAATCATGCTTTTTTTGTCCACGTGGTATGTGGACAGCCCCTTACCAATACACAGGGTTTTTTTTATGAGCAGTAAACTGTTGTTTAATAAAATGTGAAAAGATCCCCTCACTTTAATCGATCAATCTTGATTACGGTCTTAAAATTCATGGTGGGACAGATATGCCTAGAATATCAACATTGGACAATTGAACTTGATATTGTCTTTGTTAATACTGGGAATAAACAACAAGTTTTTTGTGTTTTTGTAAAAGACTGCATGAAAACATCAAATATCAGCGCAAAGATTGACCTGCAGCACTTTTGCAGAACATAAATTTCATTGTTATTAGGCGTTCGCTAACAAGGTGTACACGTGCCCTTTTAATTTTTTCTTTCATTTGTTTGAGAATTATTTCGTTCTTCCAAACCAGAAATGAGTGCATGAGCCCTGCTGAACGCATTAGATAAAAATCTGACTCTTGAAACGATTCATTTATTATATACTTACAAAAAAAACTTGGTGGGACAGTTATGCCTAGAATATCAACATGGAATAGTTAGACTTGATGTTGTTTTTTAAAAACTAGGAACAAACAAAAGGTTTTTTTTAAAAACTAGGAACAAACAAAAAGTTTTTTTTCCGCAAGATTATGTATAAAAACATCGTATTATGAAGAAAACTGAAAATTGCCAAAACATAACATTACACAACTATTCATAGAACGACAGATAAGCTTCCCAAAAATGCAAAGAACAAAAATTCGATTTTCCAGATCAGAGTCCCCTCTTAAGGGTAGGAAAATTCAAACAAATTGATACATTAAATGATGAATGAAATATATATTGCATTTTTTGCATCTTCAATTGAAAGGAAGTATTCTGTAATATTCGAAGTGCAGCTGGTCAGAAATGAATTGCACTCCAAACTTATTCATTTACACTCAAAGAAGTGTTTTGTCTGTCGAATAATAATGAATAAAGTAAATCGTCCGAATAAGATTTCATTAGTTTATTAATACACATACACAAGGTCTGCTTGTTCTCAGCTAATATAATTGCTCATTGCTTTAGTCAATGCTCTTTGGCGGAGCATAGTTGAAGAAGAGCAACCCGGATTCCTTTGCCTAAAAGAAAAAAAAAATATTAATGGGTTTAACCGTCTTCCCTAGAACTCTTTACTTACAATGGTGAAGGTGATACCAAAGATAACGATTCCTGCAGCAAGCACGGCATTGTAGGTGCGATTTTTGCGGTTATGCTCCTCGAAGAAGTCACCCTCCGGCACAGGCATATCATTCATGGTGAACACGCGGAAGTTGCTTGGGCCATGATAACCGCGTCTGAGAAGGGCCGCTGTAAACGTTAGAATATAACCATTGATAATTGGCTTGCAAAAAATACCTTCAGTGGTCCATTCCACACAACAAAAAAAACATTGACTACTAGTAGACTCTGGCTAGTCTCTACCGATTATGTAATGTTGCAAAATTTTGATATAAATTTGTGGCGTAGTAACAACATTTTCAAAGTGGATTTTCAGTACTTACCATTACGGCCAGCCAAGCTAACGAGTGGACGAACAGCCTGCATTTTTTGGTCGATAGAAAATCCGAAAATACGCAGAGCACAACGAGTTTCCTACGAAGAGCAGAAACAATTGCTTGACAGTTGTGACAGTTCGCAGTGGTTGAGTTTGTACAGTGGCGGAGTTATGAGATTCTATTGAATTATTTCATGGGTAGTGGGCAATGTCTTTTGGCCTTTACTGCAGGTGTGCTAGATTTTTTGTATCATGTTTGGATGAATGTACGACTTAGGGTGCTCATACACTGTTTGACCAATGCCAAATATTTGACTATTTTTGACAGATAAAATTTGATCAACGTGTACTGATCAAATATTTCCGACGCAAAACACGACGAGCAAATATTCAGTACTTGTTTGCTTAAACTTTTTTAGACCAATTTGTCACACAATGTACTGACGTTCGTTAAATATTTCAATCAAATTTGTTGTTTTTTTGATGTTTGGCATTATCTGCACTGTTGATAATTGAAGAGTGGCAAACAAAGTGGCAAGTGGCAAATAAAATTGCCTAAAGAGATGTCAGATCTTTTTTATTGTATTTTTTATTCATTCATTTTCAAATCATTGAAAATAAGTTTAATTTAATTTCTATTTGAATCGTTCAGCGCCGAGTTGGTCCTTCTTTTTATTTTATCAACCCCAATGAAATAAATCAATGAATTTTTAGCCTGAAATACATTGAAAAAAAATAGAGCAACACGGATTAATTTGTGCACCTGGCATTCATGTCCGAAGGTAAACATTAGTAAACATTTCGCAATATGACCGAAAGGTATGTTAATTATTATCTATATAATTTTTTTTTAAATTATGTATTATAGATGCAGGGGAGACTGTTTCGTTGAAAATGGAAGCAAGTATCCTAAAGATGACTTCTGCGGGGAGTTTTAATGCAACTGGAAGTGGCAGAAGGATGGAGCCGGTGAACAGCAGTTTGTGTTTCTCCTTCCTCTCTTTCTTCCGGCAGCAGAACACACTCATCCTGGATAAGAACACCCAGCCGAAAGAGAAGACCTTCCGTCGCTACCGAACCTCAAGCTGCTGTGGATAAATCACTGTGATATTGCCAGAGTCCAAAACTGGGTCCACCGAATTCGGGACTGCTGTCCGTCGCTTCAGTATCTGTCGTTGCTAGGCAATCCCGGCGCGACGTCGTCCTTCAACTATACCCTCAAGTACAACGACCACCGCATGATGCTGATTAGTATTCTGCCCAGTTGCGCTATCTGGACGACGCCGAAGTGACCGAGGCTCAACGGGTCCAAAAGAAACAATTTAGATACAACTTTAATCTCAGCCAAACACCGTTCAATATCTTCGAAAGCATCGGCCGGTCGGAGCAGAGCAGAAGCAGGAGGAAGGCTTTAGCGACAAGGGGACAGGGTGGCGGTTTCGGAGCAGAGCAGATGCAGGAAGAAGGCCGTAGTGACGAGGGGATAGGGTGGCGGTTCCGGCGATTCTTGAAGCGATTGACTGTTTATTTCGTTTTGTTTGTATTCGAATAGTATGAGCATCAAGCTGACAGAGTATGCGAACAATCAGCCCCAAGGATCAACATTGGCAGACTTTTTAGAACTATTAATGTTTGGCTGCACTTCGCCGGCTCTGGAACAGTTATTGCTCCGAAGTTTGACCGAGAAGTTGGGCAATAGTATCGAGCTATGTTATTCGATGATAATTAAGCCACTTCATACTGCGATTTGTACCGTATTCTTTCATTTGAATTTCCTGCAAGGAATGATCAGCAATGAGTATTATTACAAACCACTTCTGGGAGACGTCTCCAACAGAGAATTGCAGCAAACAATTGACACAGTGTTTTTTTTTTCTGTGATAGCTGATGGGAATTCAATAGATTTCTTCGATAGAAGCTACTAGAGATTTCAAGAGCAAAAAATATGCAATCAGAATCTCCTTGAAGGCGCTCTCAGAGAAACCTTATGATGTGTTCAAGTGAATGTTGATTGAAATATATAGGAGTAGTTTGATGATTAATAGGTTCATTTTGAATACCAGTATAAGGTTGACATGGGATTCCGACAATTAATTTAGTTTATTCGAGTTACCACTAAATCAAAATATTTTTCAAATTCTTTTAGAATTTTCTTCGCATTTTCGGAAATATATGATGTACCATGAAAGCATGTTATCTGGCGTCGGAATCTGAAATGTATGCCAACGAAAAATAATGCAACTATGCTTCTCAGATACGTTAATGCCGTTGGATTCCTAAGACTCTTTCCTTCAAACAATCGTGTTGTGATAGTAAACACACTACTAATGAATTACAATCCTATACGATCGTACATTTATTCTCTTTTATTAACTGCATATTTCAAACATCTTGCAAAATATATCTATGTTACGATAAAATAGTAAAACGAGCGCAAGCATTTTGAAATTTTCTATTAGTATTTAGGAAATACCCTCTTACAAAGAGCATTAACTTATTCACAAAAACCTTCAAAAAAGAAAGAAAGGAAACACCACTATCTTAATTCTTCGCCTCTTCCTGTGCAGCTTTCTCGCTGTATTTCATGTGCCAGTCAAGGTTCATTTTCAGGACGGTTTCACCCCGCTCCTGGGCCTGATTACTCCAAAAAGATCATCACAATGCAGCCGACTTCTGTTGCAACCAGCGATTTAGCGATTTTGATGCGCACCTGGTTGCGACATGACATCTTGGCTGCAAACAAAAAACATTTTCATGAGATTGACAAAAGTTTAAGTTGATTGTAAAGTTTTTATTTGATATAAAATGAATTCTCCTCTACGGTTTTATATTTTTCCGTAATACGAACGAAGTCCTTATATAACTTTGGATACTCATTTCGTAGCTCTCGCAGCAGATTCACTTAAAATTCCTTCGTTTCGCACTTTTTGACCCATTCACTCACCCAGATGCTGCGGTTACGGAATTGTTTTTGTTTGTTTTTTGTCTATTTTCCTCAATAAAAGCTGCATTGGCCAGAGCTACTGCTATAGCGCCATATGATGCTACTGTTGAAGCCATTTTCATTTATAAATATTTTCTTCTTTGAAAAATGACAGCGGACGCACACAAAACAGTATCAGACTCGACAAACAGTGTACTATGTGATAAGCGTGTTTGTCATTCATTCCAAACAGTTGTATTTCACCAAACAGTTTTATGTCAAATTTTTGGCAAAAACAAATTGTAAAATATTTTTGTCAAACATGAAATTTGTACTAAATTCTGACCAAATTTTTTCTGTCAAAAAGTGTCAAATATTTGAGCTTCGGTCAAACAGTGTACGGCCACCTTTAGGGTGCTCATACACCGAAGCCAAATATTTGATCCTTTTTGACAGATCAATTCTGATCAACGTATACTGATCAAATATATTCGACACAAAACACGACATACAAATATTCAATTATTGGATGTCTAGAATATCTTATCGGTCTGTTCTTTGAACCTGTCGGTACATGATTAGTAAATCGATTTTTTTCCATGTTCGATGTTTGACATTGTTTGCCGCTGTTGAAAATTGAACAGTGGCGAACAAAATAATGTTTGTACAAATTACAAAACAAACATTATCTGTCAAACAGTATCAAATATTTGACCTCCAAACAAATAATGTACGGCCACCTTTATATATGCATTTAACACGACCTGGGTCATGCGGATAGAAACAAATAAAAAATAAAATGAAAAGTCAAAATAGATTCGATAATCAGGAGGGAAAAAATGTGTTACTTTGCTTATAATGATCCACTACATAGATCAATTCGTGCTCAATTCACGTGTTTATCGTCTAGGTCTTGCTACTAACAATTTATTTAATCATGGTCCATGATGTCATAATATCGAGCATGTTGTTTGGTTGTGTAAAAAATGCAATTAGTGAATTTAATTAGCTGCTGATTTAGAAAATCGAAAGGGTATACTCACACATATCAGATTATGATACCTTGAGTAGTCGCGATCTTAACATTAAGTTGGGGAAAAAGTTATCCATTATTTCAAGGTTGGCTGGCTTTAGTGATCAATATCTCGCATAATATTGATCATACAATTCCAAGTTTAGGCTCGTTGTAAAGGAGACATTTCACACTAGTTACAGGGTGTTGACAATGGAGGTCAACAAAGAGAAAATTCGGTACATTTTATACTTTTCATTTTATAAATGCGAAAATGCAAACCAGGTCGCTGAAATCGTATTGATGTTTATAATGCCGATACAGCAACAGTAAAATACGCACAAATTAATTTATTTTCATTTTTTTTTAAATTTTTTTTGTAATTTTTTTGAATTTTTTTTCAGTGTAATACATTAAATTATGATCTATACTGTCAACAAATAGACCGTTTGAAGCTAGCGATTGACCAGAAACGTTCTGAATTGGCCAACAGAAGAGGTGTTGTATTCCATCAGGACTACGCAAGAACACACAATTCAGAGAGTTTGATTAGGATGTTTTAATGCATCCACCATATAGTTCGGACCTGGCACCAAACGATTATCACTTTTATCTCGTATTGAAAAATTACTAGAGTGATAAGAAACTGGGATCAAGATAAGATTGTAAAAATCTATTGCTATTGATTTTCGCTAATGAGGACCAAGGCCTCTATGATAGGTACATCATGAATCACCTTTAGAATGGCAACAAGTTTTTCCAACGAAGCGATGCATATTTGACCCAAATCGGACAATCCGAACCATATTAAATATAGGTTTGAACTTCACCCAAAAATAATGGATTTCCTTTTCCCCAACCTAATATCATGCTCCCCATATATGTCTTCCTAAGAAACCCGCTTAACTTCCTCGAATGTACATGCCCATTCTCCTTTTCCTTTCCTATACATAAGCAGAACTTAGCACCCAATGAGATTAATTCACTTCAGCAACTACACGAACTTCCCATAGAACACTACACACTCATGGTCATAGAACACTCAATATACATCACCTGGCTATAAGAGACCCCGCAGATTGCAGACTGATTTGTCGGCCGATAGTTTGGTCGGCTTCTTAATCAGTACGGAGAGTTATGCATGTGCGCACATTACGCCGATTCAGTTGGGTCGGTTTGTGCACCAGAAGGCCGACCCGACTAAACTGTTGGTTGACAGAAAGTCTGCAGTATGCGGGGGCTCTAAAGGTATTACAAACAAAGTTTCGGACAACGAGACGAAGGAGAAAATGTTTTTTTACGTAGGACTACGTCTTTCATTTCTGTACCGGAGTGTAAATTCAAAGTTTCGAAAGTGAGAGAGTGACGCTGGACTGCAAGGTTTTGAACGTTAATACTTCTTTACCGGCTGAATGGAGTGGTATAATAATCACTTCATCCGAAAGATAAAATGTCAACGAGTTATATGATTGTCACTTATTGGTGAAAAAATCGTTTCAATAGCTTAAAAATTGCTTTGAAAGCAAGCTATTGAAGTCATAACAATCTAGCTCATTGATGATGATTGGTGATCGCAATGTGTTCCCGAACACGGACGCAAAATCTAGGCACCTGGAGGAACCGTCATAGTGAATACAGGCAAGCTGTGATTTCTTTTGCTCGCTTGCATTAGTGTTTGGGAAACCATAGCGGACATATGCAAGGTGTGAGTACTTTTACTCGCATCAGTTTCTGTTCTGCTTTCGCATGGAACAGTCATGAAAAATTGTTTGCGTGTGAATGCGTCCGAGCGAAGGGATATTCCCACCCATGACTTTGTGTCAATGTTGCCACATTGAAATCTGTATTTCCGAGCTAAAAAATCTTTTTTACCTGTAGAGAACATAGAAAATCTGTATTGGAATCTGTATTCCGGATTTTGCACCTGATAAGACTTTTGCGTTAGATTTAAGTACGAAGTACGAATTGCATACTTGTAGTAAAGTGTATATATTCTGCTTAGCCATATTTTGAAGCACGTAATCACTGGTATAGCTTGCCAGTAGTTTTCCGAATAAGACTATTTTTTTCAGGCATATGCAAAAAGTTTGATCGAAAATGTGTAATATCTTAGATTGAGAGTTTTAGATACATAGAGAATTATGCCAAATAAAAAATAAAATAAAACTTATTTTTAGGGAAAACCGACGACTTTTTTGATTTAGTTTCGCGTTATAAACATTTATTTAATACTCACTTTCCTCGTGGTGTTTATAAATGGTTTTGCAGAATTTAGCGTTGATGGCATTTGACAACTGTATTGAGGCGCTTAGATTTGATAATTGCGTTCACAGTTTTTGTAGCGAGACGGTTTCAAACTTTTGTTTTGTTCGCATTATATTGCGAAAAATACGACTTCTATCACTACTATATTTAACACATTTGACAGTAGCAAAAATAGTTCTGTTCAGTACTGTTCCAATCGTCTGATTGAGTTTGTTAATTGTTGCGAAAAATGATCAAAGATTTAAAAATAAGTTTATCTTGTTACAAAATCTGTATTAAATCTGCATGGATATTTAAAAATCTGTAATCTGTGAAGATTCTTGGTCAAAAAACATGCTGAAAACCTGTATCATTACAAAAAAATCCGTATATGTGGCAACACTGCTTGGTGTTCTCGTGATGCAATCCAATAGCATCAGTTTATGTTCTGCTTTCGCGTGGAACAGTCATGAAAAATTGCGATCACGATAAAAACGAAATGAGTTTTATGCAAGGTTATATAGACTTTATTTTGTTTTCACCGTGAAATGACGCCCTTAGTTTCTATTCTGCGCATAGAGTGATCATGAAAAATCTCATGTTATTCTCACGAAAACAAAAATGAATCACGTATCAAACATCTTCAGTTGCTTTTGCTCAAATTCCATCGGTTCATTTCCGGACCATCAACAAGTTCGAAAGAGTTGAATTTTATGTTAATAATAATTCCTTACTTATACTCATCCACCCACACACTAAAAAGAAAAACTTTCAGCAATCTTTCAAAATATTCATTCATTCATTAATTAGAAATTGATTCAGATGCAATTTCAAATAAATGATTACCGAGCCAACGGTAGTCTAACATAAACCTTGCGGTTATATCTCAGATATAACCCACTTCTTGTTTTTTTATCTATAATATATTTCTGTAGTCATAGATTTCTTTCACTTAGGCTTATATTTATGTAGATCTTAACTATTAAACTTGTGTTTGAAAATGATACATGATGACTCTTTGTCTTCTTCTGCATAATTGAAAATAGAAGAAAGGGTAGTAATGGCTTTAAAGTTATTTTTGTGTACATTTCTGAACAAAATGTGTTTCCGGATTCTACCATGTTATCTTATATAACCGGTTAAAAGATACAAGTTGATACAGGAAATAGTTTTTTTCAGGGATGTATCAAAAGAGAAAAAAATACAGATTTAAAACAATGAAAAAACTCAATTCAAATGCAATTACTACACACAGTCCTATGTCAAGATCTCGTCCGTGCCTCTTGTTTATTTGATCGGAGAAACATAAAATGTGCTTGAAAAAAATATTTCATTGGCTCCGCATGACCCAGGATGCAACGTGACATCTGTTGAACCGCTTCGTACATAGCAGATCCAAGCAACAAACGCACTTATGACCTACTAGATTGATAGTTTAATGATTTCTTTATTGATGAAACATAGTTTTCATGATGAAATTTCTTTTTTTTTTGTGTTTGGAACTCATTTTTAGTGTTTTATTGCATTAGCCGTGATTTTTGTTGTTCGCGCTGAGTTAGCCAGACTATTCCGCGGATAATCGGGGCTCTACTGTATTTTCAAACTTTAACATGTGATGTTGACTGCTCGCTGTTCGGAGTGAAAGGCAAATGATAATTATTTTTTGATCCTCTTAAATATGTAATCTTGACCCTTACTCGACAATTTTCTATGAATTCCCTTATTTTACTTACTTGTTTTGGCCTCGTCTTCACCACTGATTCACAATGTATACACAAGGAAACATTGTGAATCAGTGGTGAAGACGGTCGTTGCTTGTTGTTTTTTGTGTGGAGTCGCTTGCGAAGCCTACACTCAACCCCACTATCTCGCAAAAAGACTACCGTGATTTTGTTATTTCAAGTCCCGAGTACCACCAGAGCTCTAACTCGCTTTCCGGTTTGTAGTGGCCTTACCTGGAGATTTTCACATTGCTCATCACACAACATTCTATTCAGTCTCCCGAACCAATGCAAGCCAGAAAACCGATCTTGGGTGGCAAATATATTTGATATATTTGATTTTGTCAAAAAGTATCGAATAATTGGCTTAAATTGGTTAAACAGTGTATGGGCACATATAGAATACATATTTGACACGAAAAGTAAATTTTTATTTTTATTTTTTTGTTTATTTCACCTGAAAATCCATTACTATTTTCGCGTGAACCCATGAAACACGAAGTTCAATACCGTTAACACAAATAGTTCCCAGTTGTCCAAATGCGTAAAGCACTGTGACGCAAGTCGATGTTCAATATGAGTAATCATTGAGATCACAAACGATGTCTTGTGCACATGTTATGGTCGTGTGGCTTCTATCGTAAATCTACATATCTGCGATGATCGTAACATGTGCAAACATCATACTCATTAAATATTGTTTCATTTGTTGTTGTGCACAACGTTCGACAGACCATTTTCAATGTCCTATAAATGATTCATAATAGGACTATACTTTCATCAGTTGAACTTTAGCTCGTTTGAAATTTGAGTTCGCGACTAAATGGATTGTTAAAACTAATTTTCTTAAGATCACGAGCTCAACCCGTGCTTGCCAAATGTGTAGATGCTCCCCCTCTTGCCCCACTTGCTAAGCTTTAGTAGGAAAAGTAAATCTTAACAATCCTTTCATGTACGCTCTCCAGCATCAATCTGAATAAATAGCCCAAGTTACCTTCTGAAGAACAAACCAGACTGAGCCCGTTTATATCTTATCACACTGTTCAAACATAATTTCTTCAGTCCCATTTCGATAGTAAGCGTGCGACTACGTCCAGAGTTAGCTGAAGATAAGGAGCCAAAACACGTTTATCAGATATTCACCATCTTTTCTTTGGGCGGTCTCACTTGTCGGGGTTGCATTGCACAGTAGATGCATCGGTTGGTCCAGTAATTAGTTGCGGATCAGAGCGCTGGTGCGATGTTATAGCCGGAGTGAACCGCTTACGGCTCTCGATTCTGTGCGATCGATTTGTGGTGGAACGTAGTGAATACATAATCGTAAGCATGAGAACCGAACAGATTTTCACCGAGAAAAGCCTTCTTGTGCAATCGCTGAAGATCTCTAACAATTTGGACCGCAAAAAATCCCTTTCAACGTCAATAATACCAACCCAGAATCAGAACTTTCTGTGTGTACCACTACTACATAATGGACTACATCATCCGAAATCCGTGGAGGTGGAAGGAAACCATGGATTCCAGGATATTGTCATTCATTCGGAAGTGGGATCTTCGTATCAGTCGATGACGCGGAGTATCTCTCAATCTACGCTGACCATTCCGGAGAATTACAGTTTTACCTCGGTGCATATCAAGGTTTACAAGAGGCGATGGGTGATGTTGGTGCTCGGTATGATGAGCATAGCGATCTCCTACGTGCAGTGGATTCAGTACAGTATTGTAGCGAACATCATTGTGCGATATTACGATATAAGTTCTACATGGGTTGATTGGACTTCGATGATTTTTATGGTGGTATATGTTGTGTTTGTATTTCCGATTTCTTACCTGATGGACACCCGCAATTTACGACAAACGGCGGTCATTGGATCGGTTGGAACAGCCATTGGTGCTTGGATAAAAGTGTTCTCTGCAGATCGTGAGCAATTTCAACTGGTTCTGGTGGGGCAAACCATTTCTGCAATCTCCCAGGTATTTCTGCTGAGCATACCATCTCGATTGGCGTCCACCTGGTTCGCTCCAGAGGAAGCGTCATCGGTTTGTGCTTTCGGCGTGTTCGCTGCACAGCTGGGTATCGCCGCTGGGTTCTTTTTCACCCCGATTGTGATAATCAATCATGATGACCTCACACAGACTGGTGTGGAGTTGAAGATATTTCTGATGGCTGTAGCCGGAATTTCGACGGTGATCGCTTGCATGGTTCTTGCAGTGTTTAAATCGGCTCCGCAGTTCGCGCCCAGTCATGTGCAAGCAATCCAACGAACGATGAAGTTGAAGAGAGAGGACTACTGGCCAGCTGTCGGCCGACTGATGCAGCATGACAACTTTCTTATTTTGGTGATCGCGTACGGAATTAACGTCGGCATTTTTAATGCATTTTCCACGCTGCTTAATCAAATCGTGGTGAATTATTTTCCGACGGGTGAGGCCGATGCTGGACGAATCGGTTTAGGGTTGATCGTTCTTGGGTTGGTTGGATCGATGGTTTTCGGGTACCTTTTGGATACGATGCACAAATATAAGGCAACCGCCATATGGGCGTGTCGTCTGTCGGCACTCACGCTAGTTATTTTTGCATTGGCGTTGGAAAGTCGCTCGAAGAAGCTGGTATCAGTGGCTTCAGTCTTTCTTGGGTGCGTTGAGTTTGTGGATAGTGTGTTGAAAAATGTTTTAAGTGGATGTTCTTTCACAGGTTCTTCATGACAGGATTTCAACCAATAGGTTATGAATTTGCTGCCGAATTGACATTTCCTGAACCGGATGGACCCGTCTCGGGAATGTTGAACATTTCAACGCAGATTTTTGGCATCGCTGTGACGCTGCTGATATCTGGTCTTCAACAGTTCTTGGGGGATTTTTTCGGCAATATGGTGAGAATTGGTTTGGCCACGAAATTGATACAGTTCAAGAAAAGGTTCATTACTCTACCGTCTCTTTACAGGTATTCGCCGCGTTTCTCGTGATTGACGCGCACATCATATCACTCATAAAGTCGGAGCTGCGACGGTTTAATACCCACTTGGAGATTCAAAACGAGGCTGCCAAAGAGTACGCCGAGGATGCTTGTACTCACTTTGAAAATTACAGTTGCGACGACGTGCCTCTCAAGCTGAGAATAGACGATTGCAGCAGTTAGAACGAGAGGCAGTTCACAGAAATGCCAGAGATGCATGTGTAAATATTCGATTGTAAATTGTAAATAATTCGCGCTCAGCTGATAAGAGTAAACGGGGAGAATAAAGAGGATGAGTGATTCAGATTGTCACGCTACAAACCGAGCGAGACGATCGAGCAACTGCTCGAACGTATGACGTCAGTTAAAAATAAACAAAACCAAGGCGACTCTCGGTCATTGATAGAGTGATCCCACCAATACAGTTAACCCGCTTTGAGAATGCATCAAAGTGTGATTGAACTCAGCTGGCGCAGGCAATGGCTGAGAGTGCGCGTGTGTGCTGTTTTCTCATTCATTTTCTCTTTTATGTTTTTTTGTTGTTGTTATTCTGCGCAGCCCAATTCTTCCAGTTGTGTTCCGAATCTTGAGTCGAATAGCGGTCGTGGTGCTTTCCGTGTTTGTTATTTTTTACTGTTGCACGCTGTTATCTTGTTCGAATCGTTCTTGATGTCAGTTTGTTGAAGAATGATGGAAAGAGGCTAGTCGTAATTCACTAGCTGCAGGAGCGAGACATATTTGATCTTCGGATATTTTGCGTTGCGGTTTAAATTTCTGACATTGAATGGATATGCAGTGTGTAGTTGAGGAAGAATTCATATTGTGAACCGGGAGATCGAAAACCGTTATAACCATATGTTGCCTAGTTACGCTTTTGCTTAGCCAACAAATGTTCAGTTTTACGGTGGTTTAAGAAAGGCCAGACTTGTTGCTGGCATGACCAGAAGGGACAAACCATTGGCAGGTTATTTTTAGTTGTAAGTATTTGTGTTTGCGCTTCTGTACTCGTTTCATTGTCGTTTGTCGGGTGGCCTCAAGTTGGCGTTATCTGTTCGTGATGTGTGTGCGTGTTGATTGAGTAATCCAAGCAGGCTTATTTGTAGAGGATTTGTGTATGGTACAACCGGGAATGCTTGCAGGAGCAAGCAATGTGCGTTATCGGTACAAAATGTGTAGCTAACCAAGGTCAGTTGGCTCTGAACCGATGTAATGTAGAATGGCTTTAAAACCCGTTTTGAATACGCATTCATTTCAACCTTTTCATCTAAATAGAGTGGAATGCCTTTTATAGAGAACATGTCAGAATCAATCTCAAAGAATATGAAAATATAGAAAAGGAGAAAACAGAAAGACGGAAAGCTACTAGGTATTCCTAACAACCTCGCCAGTTATTCTGCCGTTAGTAAGTTGTAGTTGTATTTATTTAGTTGTAAAGTTTTCGAATGGATAATTTCTAGATGTGTGGAACAATAAGCGGTGTTTGATTTTAAAATTAGGTTTCCATGTTCCGAGTAAAGAACACTTAAAGCCCTTGTGCATAAATCTCCTAATGTTTAAATTGTTTAAAGCAAGCATACATCAACAAATCATTATTGAACACATGACTGGTGCGAGGTGAACTCTTTTCTGAAACAGAAGGGTTTATGGTAGCCATCCAGGACCGGATAATGGCGACTGAAACTCCTAGAAAAAATATCTTGCACGAAAACGTTGTCGACTGTTGCAGAAAGTGCAATAAAGTAGTAGAGACGATTGAACACGTCATAGTCGGCTGTCAAGAGCTAGCCGAATCAACACATCTCAATCCCCGCAATTCGATTGCCAAAATTGTTTAACAACAGTTAGGATCAAAACGCAATTTTGTAAATCAGTTGGTACCCTACTACAAGTATGTTTGATGTGAGATTGGAGAATAGCTGCTACGATCTATTCTGGGATTGCGAGATCTTCACGGAACAAACCAGAGAAGTATTGATAATAGACATCGCATTAGCGTTAGACCGCAATCTTTAATATACTTTCTATGCCAAGAAAACTAAGTATAACGTCTTGGCAGAAGAACTAAAACAAATGTGATATTTACCGGATATCCGTATTATACCAGTAGTGATCACAGGAACTGGAATAGTTCCACACTCTCACGCGGTCTTCGCTTCGGATGAGCTGCAAATCACAGAGCAGATTTTCGTTCTGTAAAAAGCGAAGATTCTTGGAACCTGTACAGGTATGCAGGTGATTGTCTAGACACTTGATTGAAAGGCGGAAAAAATATTCCACAGAGTCACAGCATTCAAGAAGCCAAATGGATGATTTGGCTGTTGATGCGGTGCGTATGGGGACGCGCTGTTTTTATGCTTTGCTTATGCGGGCGCTACACGATTCGTCCAACGTTTCACTCGAATGGTGGACTCAAACATTTGACTCGATGAATCGACAAATGTTGTGACGAATGTGCTGCTACACGGTGAAGTGAATGTTCGATTCAATGCAATCGGTCCAAACAATCGGCGAGTATGTGGATCGAATGTTTATTGTTTTTATTTACCATCAAAAACGTTAGGAAACTGGATGACGATGCGAGTATTGAAATTGCTGCATTAACAATTGTACTGATATCGGGCAGTAAATTAAAAATGCTTGAAATCAACATTATTAAATTGCAATATTTTGCCGAATATTTTTTTACGCAATATTTTGGTTTGGAGTACTTCGGTAGCTGAGATATCTGACGTATGAAATTTCATACGCTGAGCCGACACAGTATCAAAAATGGAAATCATTTGAATATCGAACAAAACGGTTTTATTTCATGAAATTCAACTTCAGCAACCATTTTCATGGTTTATTAGCATTTTCGTATACTTCCGTTCTACGCATAATTGTCCCACGGTTCATATGGATTGCATAGAATATAGTATAGTTATGCGTAAAACGGCAGTGTATCGGATTTAGTATCACTCAGTATGGTACCGGAAACAGCACTCCGAAGGGTGCAAATCCACATCACACTTCAAGCAAATATACGTCGTACATCGGTTGCAATACGCACACCTTCGTTGGGTACCAGTTGGATTCGTATTAATGGAATGATTTATTCCGTCAAACCGTCAAACCGTGAACATTGATTTTTTTGCGGTTTCATAATTTTCTTCGGATTTTTTGCTAGATATATTTTTTTTATACTCGTCTAGTAGTGTTGTGTCACCGATTTGAGCAATTTAAAATCCTCCAAGAGGTAAAACTTTGATGAATTTATGTTTACTTTTGCGACTTCATTAAACTCGAACTTTGCAAGCTTCAATTAACAACAAAACAACAAAAATTACAGATAAAATTACACTAACACAAAAAAACACTCTTAAATTATCATGTGGTATCATTTGAAATGCGCTTAACACTTTAGTTTCATCAAAAACAGTTTTTCAAAAACGGGCATTTTTGCGTATTAAATTTCATACGCTGGGCATTAATGGGTTAACAAACAGTAGAATAAAATATTCGATTCGTTGATAGTCGATTGATTTGAAAAATCAGACACCACTTCACACAGCGGTCTCAGCATAAAGTGAAGATGTCGTTATTGTACAGGTCAGACTCGATTACATACAGTTTGAAGAACAAAATATTTTTTTTTACATTTCAAATATGACTTCTTTCAAGAAAAAAATGTAACCTTTCGACGTTTATGTGAGCTATTATATGTACAGTGGGGTTAAAAATCGTGGTTTTTGAAGATTTTGTTTGTATGTCACCAGTGATTGTTTATATCGATATTGCAGCGAAATTAAGAAAGATAGAAGTGTGTTATAGAATAAATTGTAGAGCAGTTAGAGAGATTTAATTCAATTGATAGAAACAGGCAATTTTTAGGAATTTTTAGGACGAAATTAATAATAACACATTAAAAATTACTAACTTTCAAGTTTTCAGTTGCAAAATGTTATTTAAATCCACTAATTTAGATGTTTAGCTATTATATCCTGTACTAAATTTTCTCATCTTTCAAAGGGAAGCAACAGAATCGTCTTCCCTAGCAATTTTTTGACGTGGGACTACGTCTAACCGGAATATATGGGGAGTAAAATGGAAACCTAAACACAGAACATGCAGGAAAAAATGAAAGATTTCGAATGCTTATACATTTTTTACTGGATCGGAAAGATGTTTGCATCAATTGATAGGAAATATTTCTACGCATCTATCGCAATTAATAAAATGTTATTTTTCATTAGATAAACAGTTGAATAACTGTGAAATGTTAAGCGTCTATCTAATCTAAACGCCCTAACTGCCTCGTTTTGATTGGTCCGATTTACGGTTTCCCTAACACAGACTTCATAACCACGCAGCCTTGAGGTAATCGGCATTGCAAATACATGAAAGTAGGGGGATTTTTGTTCTCACCGAGATGTGTTCCCTAACACAGACTTCAAAACCAAGCAGCATTGGAGAAATCGGCATTGCAAATACCTGAAAGTAGGGGGAGTTTTTGTTCCCACCGAAATGTGTTCCCTAACAGAGATTTCAAAAGCAAGGTGCCTGGGAAATCGGCACTGCAAACACAAGTTGGAGATATTTTTGTTCCGACTGAGATGTGTTTCCCTTGCACAGACTTCAAATCCATGGAGCGTGGGAAAATTGGAATTGCTAATTCATGTAAGTTGGGGGCATTTTTGTTCCGACTGAAAGTTGATTCCCTAACACAGACTTCAAAATCAAGGTGTCTGGGGAAATCGGCTTTGCAAATAAACGCAAATTGCGAATACTTTTGTACTCGCTTGCCTTTGTGCAGACTGGAATATAGTATATGAATATGATATATTTGCACCCGCATGTTTTTTTTGCTTTCCGGAAAGTGTTTCCCTAACACGGATTACACAACGTTTTGGCTCAGCTATTCAAGATTGCATTGAAGGATATGCCTGCGTGTCTTCTGCTATCTGAATTTCTACGCATATCATTGGAAGATTAGGCAAAATGTTGATAACCATTTGCTGCGAGAACGCCTATTGATTAAACAATATGCGCTCGAAGTACATGTCAAAATAGAAAATGAGTGCCTGAAGTTCATCAAATCAAGTAAATTCAGTATTCGAGAAGTACGTACACACGAGAGATACAAACTTCAGAGGGAAATGTAAAATACAATAATCGTTTGATAACTCTTCCGTTGACATATTTTATAAGTCCTAGGCATCATACAAACCGTAAAAGGGGAGTAATTTGATGTACTCGTAATGAAGAACATAATCTGTCACAATGTATGAATTGACCTTACACGACATTTGTTCAATATTTTTACTCACAATGCAAATATATTGAATTAAATTCAATTCGGGAATTATTTTATTCAATCAAAAATTTATTCAATACAAATAAATGATTACTAAACTAACTAACTAACTAAACTAAGATAGTCCCACGTCAAGCTTGCGTTTATGTCTAAGATATAACCCACCCATTTTTTAATGTAGAGCACGTTTGAGGCATCAGAGTCCGAAACAGAAAAAAAGTTCTATAACTCTTTCATTGTTAAATTTCAAACATATGCGTAGAAGGATTTTTTCATCAAATATGATCGTCTATCACATCCTGAGCGATTTTGAATAAATTATTTTTTTTCATGTGAGAAAGGTGTTTTCTGACTATAACACGTTGAGCCCCAAATTATTATTGTGCGCATTCTGTTCAGCTCGCAACAAGAGCGTTTGCACAATATCAGTGTCGGTCCCAGCTCCCAAAGGCACTTATTCTAAAAATAGAAAATAGAAATTCGACTACAAAGTAGTAAAATTTGTAAAACATTCGAAAACAAATCGTATTTATTTTTATTATCTTATTTTATAACTGTCAGTTCCAGTCAGTCAGCGCTTTCTTACCAAAAAGCTCGACGTTGGCCCCTAGGGACCGATGCGGGGCTCAACGTGTTAAAGGAATGAATCAAAAATTAAATTATCTTATATTCAAAAAAAGGAAAATATATTCATAAGAAACGAATAAAAACATTTACTCGATTATATACAGGATTCGATTGTATACAGTGAAAAGAAATCCGAGACTGTATATAATCGAGTCCGCGCTGTATTATTATCTGAGACGAGAGCTGTCAATAGAGGGGTTGATTCCGGGCCAATCATCTGTCAAGCTCGGACCAGCTGTTAATCGTTGAATTTCATAAATAAACATTTCCTAATGATTCTACAGAGTAAAAATAGTACTTAATTACAGATTACATTTTTTTATCCAATACATATATATTTTTATTAAGGCTCATATGGCGTCAGCCTGACGTGGCCGGGAGTTCAAAATTTCGACAATGTTTGTCTTACAACTATGTTAGTAATATGTAACCGATTACTCGCGGTTGGCTCGAGGTTAGTATTACAAGTGTTTTCATAATTGGGATGTTGAAGTTGAAGCTCTGTACGTGTGCCCGATACGGGGTACTTCCTATTGGGATGCAGCTGATCATTAATCAGCAACGCCCCCCTAGTCTGTACCCCATATCTAGCGTGGTGCGTCTTTCTCGACTCGAGGAATCCAGGATAGAATGGCGGCAGAATCATCAGCTCGTGTAGAGTTGCCATGAGCGGTACAATCCTCAGTTCTTGGTGAATGATCAGTGGGCTCACTTTACTTAATGTACTCTTTTCAGTGACAAAGAATTACAAAAAATGGGTTGGTGGATGTTATGACGAAGGACTAAACCCAAAATAAATTTGTAGCCCATTTTTTGACATCCTCATACATCACTTTAAATGAGCTTAAAAATAACAAAATGTATTATCCTTCTAAACTGGTACAGTATTTACTTAAGGGGGTAGTACACTATGAACATCATAAAAAGTATGTGTTTTTCGCGATTTTTTTCAACGAGAAAATAAATTACTATGATTAATCTGATATCACATTTTCATTAGGTATATATTACTTGACAAACAAAAAATAAATTGGTGTCAATTGGACTGTCTCCTGAATAGCTGCAACCGGTTTGTTGAACCCTTGCAGCCAAAACCTTGTAAACCGGTGGGAGTTTTACAAGTTTTTCTAGTGGACCGATTTCAACCAATGATTTTTTTACGTCATCTTGGATATATTTCCTGTCTTCGTACGTACGATTTTTTGGAAACACTGATTTTTGACGAAATGGCGACATTTTTTGTAAAAAAAAATGTGTTTTTGCCTCAAAAATCGAGACAAAAACATTCACTAAAATTTTATTTTTCAAAATATCAAAAAACCCTTCGTACGATGACAGGAAATTTAGTGGAGAATCTGGGAAAAACTATTTCAACAAAATCGGATGGACCGTTACGGAGGTAGCACTCCCACCAGTTTGCAAAACTTAGTTTCGACAAAAACGCGTTTCAATTTTGGATCCGTGCTCCTTACGCAGGGACTTAGATCTACTAATTTGCTTTTCACTTTTTGAACGGTGCATCGGACAAACCTGGGACAAAAACTACAGTAAAGTAGACATCCCAAAGAACATTTTAGGCCAGATTTTTTTTTAATTTTTTTCAAGTTTCCATAGTGTACACATCGTAGTTGAAACTATTAATATTTATTATGACCTAGTCCAACATATATCAAAACATATCCATGAAAATGACGGTTCGTGATTGAATTATAATTGCGATGCGTCAATCTCAAACCAATAGTTGTTACTAACTCGATTGACCTGCCGATGCTCCGTTCGCATAAATCAACGCGAATTAAATTGCACACTCAGTCGGTTCGGCAGTGTCACTAACATTGAGTAGATAATTGCATAAAATAAAAGCGCATGGCCTCACGTGGTGTCGATGCAACCGAGCGATAAAAACGTCTACCACAGTAAAAACGACACTTGGGTGACTTGGGACATGTGGATTGTTCTATTCCTGCAACCACACAACACAATCGTTCCGCGACAACGACAGAGACGATCGTGCGCAGAGATGTGCAATATAAATGACTCTTCTCAGATGCAGTTGTGTGAGCCGTCGCGACAAGTTGTCGTGGGCGGCATTTCCGTACACATCACTACCGCCGTCGCCAACTAGAAGAGGTTTTATATTATTTTGACTCGGTTCAATTTCTATGCAATGTAATTTCATGTAAAGACATCATGTTACATCATGTAACACCGTTTATTGCTTGATTGGATGATTGGTTGGCAGATGAAACAGTTTTGTGTCTTTGATTTTATAATTACTCATTGAAATGAACCACTATACTGCAAGCGACAAAATGGACAAAATCAGCTTTTTGATTGCTACGCATTCTTCACAAAGTAATAAGTATGCTGAAAAATATTTTTTCTTGTTCGAAAATATTCGAGCAATTTTCGTAGTTTCGTAGTTACATACAGCTTTCACACATCGTTCGAAAATAAACTATTACCAGTAGTTTGTGCCAATTCTATGTAGAGCCCAAACATGCTTTTCATGATAGAGTCCTATTACTTAGCGTTTTCTAATAGATGAATATAAGAAACCATTGGAACGCAACTATATGAGTTGTTATATTCTGTTCACAGCAACGAGATGATACGTAGAGAAGAAATCTTGCTTTTTTGTATTGTAATTACTTAAATTTCTGCATATGAAACTTCAATGCGATAATAAGAATAATCAGATTAGTAACGAAATCAAAATAATATTGATATAATAATATTTAAGAATATATAATTTTTTTCGTACCTAAACTTCCATAGACTCGCAACAAGCCCAGAGCACCTCTTCCAGACGTTCCATGAAATTTATTCCAAATTCACTTGTTCGACAACATGATACTGGTTGTTTAAATAAGAGATGAAACGGATATCCGGTAACTACCCGGTTATTAAATTAATATTAAATCATAACATTTATTCATAAACACTCTGACTTTTATTATAAATTTTGAACTGACTGATTACGCTTTGCTTCGTTCGCCAGGCCAGACTACTGCAAGGAGCTGAATGATAAACTCTAGCAAACCTTGTCAATTGGGGGTACTGCTTAGAGTTTAATAACCACCAAACGGAAGGAACGTGATTGGGATCGATTCGAAATGTTTTCGCATAACAGTCAATTTTGTTAACAATGGGATTTTTTCCAGAACGCGGCGCCCACTATCATTTTCGTTTGCCACTTCGTTGAAACAGTCCCAAAAGGTGCCGTGAGCTACTCGTGTAAGGTTCAATTCTCATTTGATTCGTTTAATTTGATTGGTGGTGAAGTAAGTGTATCCGCTCTCAGATCATCATACTTGAAGACAGTTCCAATAGTGTAATCTTGAATGCAAATAATTGATTAATGTTCTTTACTTATTTGAATCCGTAGTACTTACTCTTTTTCGACTAGTATTAAAATGATTTCGATGTATCCACTAAAATGTCATCATTGTAATTTTTTCTGTTATCCGGCCAAACTACTATCCGTTTCATCACCAGTTTAAATCCGTTCTCGAGGTAAACGTGTTGAACGGACATCAAGTCCGTTTTTATTTTTATTAATAGATAGATGAACAAATATAAGCGTCTTCCGAATGGAATTAATACGTTTTAATTCACAAAATCTCCTAGACCCTGTTTTTACCGATAATATTTATTAACTGGACAGATGAAATAGGAAATGTGCATGGTTATGCATTTAAGCAAAACAATAGAAGTGGGTTTTATCTGTTATATAACCCAAAGGTAAACGTAGGACTACCGCTAGCTAGGTAATCATTTCTTTGAAGTTGCATCCAAATCAATTCTCAATGAATGAATGAATAAATGAATGAATGATTTGAAAGATTGCTGAAAGTTTTTCTTCTCAGTGTGTGAGTGGATATGAGTATAAGTATGGAATTATTTCTACAGGGATACACATAAAATTAAACTCTTTTGAACTTGTTGATGGTCCTGGAAAGAACCGATGGCTCTGCTATTTTTTCTTGTTCTCGTGAGAACAATACACGAGATTTGATGACTCGATGACCACTAAGCAAAAGGTTGTGTATGTTCGAGTGTGTGAGGCAGCTGTCTTCTATGTCGAGCTCTTATCCACCGAAGCGGTAGTCTTTTTCGATGCTGACATTTTCTTGATTGCCTTCTTAGCGGTAGCACTTTTCTCTTCGGTGTACTCGTTTTCGTCCAGAATTTCTAACCAACATTATCGATGAAATAAAAGATATGACTTTTTTATCTTTATAGATAAAGGTGAACATAGTTCGACAATGTTGTAGTCCTAGTTATTTGATAAATCTTTGTAGAACAAAGTTTTTTCCTATCTCTTGGAATAACCGATATAGCTCCTTTTTTCAGAGTTGCGTTAGGGTCACCATGAAAAAAACTGTTTCTTTGCTCTAACTTTTATATTTCAAATTCTACATACAAATTGTTTTCGAATGACTTTAAGAGCTTACTTATACAAACATTTTGCGATGCATAACTTGTCAATATCTCAATTCTACTCAAAGTTATTTATTTCCAAAAAAATACGTTCTCTTCAATCGCTTGTCATTCTTTTTTGGGGCAAAAATAAAAAAAAATGTTGACGGCATTTGAAAGAAAATACTTCACTCTACATAATGTGGGCTTTCCAAAACTATTTTATTTTTCGTATTTGAGTAAACTAAAATTGAAATCATCAAATCAAAATTGAAAACTGAGTGAAACCTATTAAACCTATCAATAACTTTGAGTAGAATTGAGATATTGACAAGTTCTGCATCGCAAAATATTTGTATTAGTAAGCTCTTAAAATGTTCTGAAGACAGTTTGCATTTAAAATTTTAAATATAAAAGTTAGAGCAAAAAAAAAATGTTTTTTTCATGGTGACCCTAACGCAACTCTGAAAAAAGGAGCTATATCGGTTATTTCAAGAGATAGATAAAAACCTTATTCTAAAAAGTTTTCTTAAATATCTGGGGCTATAACATTGTCGAACTATGTTTACCTCTATCTATAAAGATAAGAAAGTTATATTTTTTATTTCATCGAAAATTTTGGTCACCCTATTTTTGACAACATTAAACTGAGCACATTGTCATATGCAACAAATTTGTCGAAGGCAGCTTTTGTCTAGAGAATAACTGTCGAGCTCTAAATGCTAATTTCCACTTCAATGCACCTCCTGGACCATTGTGCAATGGTACCATCTGAACGCAATCTGTATCGAATAATCATCGATACTCCGATTTACTTCGCTGAAGCCACCGTTCAGTCCGGCGGCTGAAAAGAAATCGGAGAGAAGAGCATAGTGCTTAGACGAGTGAGCGAGACTATTCTCCAGTCACTTCGTAATCATAACTAAATGGATTTCCTTCCTTCCTGGTTTGTATTAGAGAGGCTTCAAACATTGCAGTTCATCCGCATCTAAGGTTGAAAGTTATGGATTACTCCATAACAGCCCAGCTTAGCTCACCTCTATAAGTTATCTCAGGATCGGCTTCCGAGCTGCGGGGGACTCCCTGTACCGCGGACGACACTGTCGCAACCAAGAGAGCCAAAAGGGCTGGCTCGAAATGAAAAGATATGTAAAAGAACTGTTAATTGTTTTACAATCTACAAATTTTTTGACACGATTTTTCGTTGCGGCGCCGTTCGTTGACCGTTGGGGCCCTTCGATGACCACGTGGCTGTTGAGGGATATAGAGAGGAGGGACGTTGCACGTACCTTTCGTGAATCGAATTCCGATTCGGTAAGATTTCGGTTGTATGACATAAGTCGTTATCGCTGCAGTACTGAACTTGCGCGCGGGCGGGCATAGTGGCAAAGACGAGAAGGGAGATCTAACACGATCATTTGAGAGCGAATGAACAAGCCATTTCAAAACGTATTAAAGGCATGATCATGAATCACAAGCACGAGAAATGGGTTCCGTACGAGTTCAACGACCCCCAAGCGAAATAACTGACAAGGTCAAGTGGTTGGCGGCTATCGAGCGAACCATTGCCGCCGCTGCCGCCACTAATTTAACGTTGCGTTTTGAAGCCACCGCCATCATATTTTAGATCGGCGTAAGCATCTGTTTGCTATTTTTAAAGCTATCAGATAACATGCTTGTACGGGGGATATATTGTGAGTGCGATTGAATTGCCGATCAAGACGGACGACACTGACCTACTGCAAGTTACGGTTCACGCTAACGCGGCCTTCGTTAACATTACTGTTTTAAACAAGATTTCATACCACGTATTTCTTATCTGCGAATTTATTGTGTTGGTTTTGTGGTGTCCACTTTTATATTTCTGTGACTCAGTTTGATGATTTTCTCGGTACTTTTTTTATTAGAGTCGTTTAGCTGTGCTTCCCAACAGATGACGCTTCGACTTTCACGTTATTACACTCTTCTAATAATTTATAATTTATTCAACCAGCAGATTAACACAAAATGGATTTCCTGAAGCGATGCTTCATAAAACGGCCATCGCCGGAAGACTTGGCCGACGGGTTGGAGACAGCATCGGAATACACCGCCCGCTGGAACTCGATTCGAATCATTTACTACACGATGTTTCTGATGTCCCTTGGGTTCAGCATCATTCTGACCGGGGTTTGGCCTTATTTAGACAAGGTATGCCGAGTGTGAGTGTATTTTTCTATTGAAGCAACTTTGTAATATACTGTCCTATTTCTAGCTAGACCCTCACGCCGGGAAGGAGTTCATGGGCTGGATTGTCGGGGCCAATCCGGTGGGGCAGATGATCTTCAGTCCCTTGGTTGGCTGGTGGAGTAATAGACTGGGTTCCATTAGACTGCCGTTGCTGTGTTCGCTGGCACTGTTCTCGATTGCCAGTGGGATTTATTCCACTCTGGATGTGTTCAGTTCGCACCACAAGTATTGGATGTTGTACTCGCGCTTTCTGATCGGCGTGAGCTCTTCTAGTATTGCCGTTTGCCGGTCATATTTATCGGCTGCAACCAAGGTCAAGGAACGCACGGGGGCCGTTTCAATGGTCTCCTTAGCGCAGACCCTAGGGTTCATCGTGGGACCGGCTTTGCAAGGCATAGTCACTCCTCTGGGGGATCAGGGTTTCCCGTTGTTCAAGAACAAGTTGCATCTCAACATGTACACCGCTACTGGCTGGATAAACGTTATGATGGGAATTTTGAATTTTTGCTTATTTCTGCCGTTCATCTTCAAAGAGAAGCGAATCGCTGCTAGGGAAGCAATGATCAAGCAAGGAGTTGAATCGGAAAAGGAAACCTGGAAGACAACGAAGCCTGATTACGTATCTGCCTGGTCGCTGATTTTTGCGTTCTTCATTTTGGTGTTCAATTTCGTATTTTTGGAAACGTAATTTATCGAATTATTTCAATGAATTTTCATATGATCTAAGCTTTATGGTTTTAGGTTAGCAACTCCACTCACAATGGACATGTTCGCGTGGACCAAGGCCGAAGCCCTGTATTATATGGCTTGGGTAATGGCAGTGGGAGCAATTGTGGCTAGCGCCACATTCGTCATGATTGGACCGCTTTGCAAGAAATTCCCGGAGCACAGCGTTCTACTGTGGGGAGGTTTCTTCCTGATGGTTCTTGGACGGGCGGTGTACATACCGATGGACGACAAACCTCCAAAGTTAGCGATCCCGGATAACACAACAGCTTTGTTCGACACCTCCGGAGACACATACGTGTATGGATCGAATTTCACAGAAGTTATCTCGAACATGTCTCGAGAGGATTTGGAAACCGAAACTCAAATCAATACGCTGATGGAACCCGAACTGTTGGGGTGCCCACCATCGCAGGAGTGGTGCAAAACTACGAGAGGAATGACTATATCACAGTTTCTTCTCGGTTATGCCTTCACGGCCATCGGATATCCTATCGGGGTGACACTGATAACGACTATCTTTTCAAAGATCCTCGGACCAAGGCCACAGGGCACTTGGATGGGAATAATGACTGGGTCCGGCTGCCTTTCGCGAGCCATGGGACCGGTGTTTTTGTCAACGATTTACACCAAGCTGGGTCTGTATTGGACGTTTGGCTCTACGGCTCTGATGATGGCGGGCACGATGTTGTGGCTTTGGTTGGTTCGGTATGGGTGATATGGTAGGATTTAGTCCGAATTGAAAAATTACGATCGTTCATGTTTACAGGCATCGTTTAATCCCATCGGAATATGAAAACCCACTTGACGGTAGGGAATTGCAACCAATGGACAAGAAGAAAGATCATGGAATAGCAGATCCGGCAGAGGTGGAAAAGCTCAACAGCGAAGTAGCACAAATTAATGAGAAAGTTTCCGGTAGCTGACAGTATTTCAGGACAATTGCGTTGATAGTGTGAAATTTAAGACATTATTTAAGTAGAAGCGTTTTTCTTGTGTTTTTGTGTTTGAAACTCAAAAGCACTGAACCTAGCAATTTTTACAGTTGAACAATAAAATGTTACAAACTTGTTTATAAATGGTTTTAAGCAAGTTGGTGATCCCGATTCGGATCAAGTACCGTGAAGCTCCCTTATAGCAGCCAGTGCATAATTCCGCTCACTTGACATAAAATACTGTTTTTCTCACTAGCTATCTTATTTCTTCTGGTAAATTATATTTGTGTACACTCGCAAAACTATAACTCTTCAAAAAATTGGTAATCAAGTACTATTAGTTATGCTTAACTATATAAATTTAAGCCAACATCGTTCGTCGACCTGTCATTTGCTAAATTTGTTGTTTTCCCTAGCAAAGTGGCTAACAACATTGTGCACAGTTGTTATCAATACAAAGTGTAAACGACTGAAAATCTCCGGGAAGTAATAAAAACTGAGTGATACAGGTACATCTTTCCATTGCAAATTCGATCGGTTACTCCCAAAATAAACATGGCTGGAACAAGGACGGCAATATTTCTATTTGTTTTTCATTCCACCCAACATGAATAAAACAAACGCCGGACAGAAACGCAACGTTGATGCTATACCCGTACAAATCCAGGATGCCAAAAGAGATCTGGCAGAGATTGACCGAAAGCTGGACCGCAGCAAGAACAGAATCGGGTTGAAGATCCCGGATTGTTCCTGTTTCTCAAGGATGTTTTTATCCTTGACTTGATTTTCAGACCACTCAAAAGCTGTGGATAGAATGACGAACCTACAATTGACATTGATCAACGATTTACGGAGAAGTGGATTGTATCCGTTAGATTCTAATGCTGTTAATTACTCAGATCTTATTGGAAAACCCAGTAAAACATTTTCAACACAAGCCGTGTTGCCAATAAATAAATATTACTGATGTAATTCATTCGATTATTGATTTCGACTCATCTAACTTGTTTGCAACATACATCTCATATTTAAAACGATTTTTTACTTTAACAAATTGATTATTGGAATTAGGAACACCAATTAATGGAATTAGGGAAATTACGTTTTTGCCGGTTGGGATTAGGACCAAAAGATGCAAAATATTTTCCATCATTATGAGCAGTGATGGTAAAAAATCCCCATCCCCATCAGCAGGCGACACTCTTTCACTCGTCAATCTCCCACAGAGAGTATATTTTGAACGGTGAGCTACCAAGATCTCAAGAGAGCAGTATGAGCAGTAATTCGCTGATGCCTGTACTCTCCAGCGCAATGCTTCTACTATGCAAGCTTTATCGTGAGTGATTGCTAGCAACGATTAATCGCAGAGTACAGTAAACATTCACTAACTGGGCGAAAAGAGAAGACCACTTATCGACATTCGCGTTTTAACTGGTCCGGCATGTTAGACGTCAAATAAAATCGAGGGAAACTTCAATGAATTGTTTGATTCGCTTAGTTCCTGTAATTGGATAAATAAAAGGATTCCAATGGAAGTTTCGCATTGAGTGCGACAACAGGTATGACATATGATTTGAGAAAATTGTTTTTCTGTAGTTTAATCAATGTTTTTGTCGTGCGAAAATAATGTCAACTTTCATAACATTTAAAATTACATTCGAATGCCCCTCACAGCAAATCTTCCATTTGAATATGGCGTCGATTGTTTACGAAATTGTGCTTTTTAACTGGTCCAAGGACCAGTTAACGTTCGCCCAGTTAAATAGCAGACCAGTTAAACCAGGACCAGTTAGCGAACGATTACTGTATAAAGCCTGCGATGAGCACTTGTTCCGACAATGTACATCTCACGAACAACTGTGATCATAGGATGTTAGCCCTATGATTTTGAATTCTCCTTTTGCCTTGCCTCTGCTTTGACCGGAGTGAGTGTCGTGCAATAAACTTTGTTTGTTTCAGTTTTGTATTGCTCGTCTCTCGCCCCGCATTCAGTTTATCGGTGCAATTGAATATTTAAAAAAAATCATTCAAAAATGAATAAATCAAACGTTTCCGAAACAATCCGTCAAATTTTCATCGCACATCGAAACGGAGAGTTTCGATGTAACGCAGGTGAAGGCTGCGGTTACCACCCGAAATCTCTCATGATTTCGAACTGTGTGAGGCACGTGAGGGACCAGCATCCACTGAGGTATAATATCCTCAATTTGGGATAGAGGGTATCAGATGAAGAAATTGAGGCCATTTCAAAAAAGAAAAAGGCTAAGGTTGGGGCTGATGATTCGGCTTTAGTGCGAGTTTATCGCCAGAAGTTAGTTGGTGGGCTCATAAAGTTATGCACCGTGCATAATTGCCCTTTTTCCACCGTGGAGTGGGAAGGTTTACGTGACATTATTAATCCAATATTTCAAGTGCTGAAAATAACGGTCAATCGTCATAACATAGTGTCAATGATCAACAACACCAGTGACACTATAGTAAATATCATCAAGGCAGAAGTGAAAGGTCAACTGCTTTCTCTATAATTTGACTGTACATCAAAAATGAACAAAGCTGTCCTTGGAGTTAGCGTTCAATTTTATAAGCAGTTGAATCTGGTTAGTCGATCTCTAGGTAAGAAAACATTTGTTGAAAGTAGAAAATAACCTTATAAAATATATCAACTTTGAATAACTTAACATTGCTTGATAAAAGCCTGTCATTATTCATTCGAGTGTTAGGAGTATTGTTCCCGACAAACTATGAAAAGTATATTTGCATACAAATAGGGTTCCATACTTTTTTCTTTTTTTTTTAAACACTGACATTGATTGACATTGGAGCATTGACGACAACCATAAAATTAGTGATTTAGAATGATAATATGCAATAGAATAAGAGCAATTTTACGCCAAATCAGCCACTATATTCATGACTATTTAGTGAAAATAAATTTTAAAATACACTGTTGAATTTTTTTTTGAAAAGTGAATTTAATAAAAAAAAGTCACTGGAGGGTTGTATCCAAGACACGACCGCATAGTTGACGTAGGATTCCGCTAGGCTATCTGCTGCATGCTGATTTTGGATAAATTGTAAAACTCTTCGATAATGATTTGGGTCCGTTTTGTCTGGTTGTTAGGTACTGTTTGTTCACTCCACCAGTGTCCATAACCGAGTGATAATGATAAAAGGATGGTGATTAGTCATTAGATAGTGCGTATCACGTACCAAAGCCGCCCTCTGTATTCCTGGACGAGATGGCTCCTGTGTGATGTATGGATGAAATAAAGAAAAAAAAGCTCATCAATCATCATCGAACACAAGTTTTCTCACCAGAAAAAAGTGTTACTTTAGTATAGAGAAACTATATATGAAATGGAAAAGGTAATTTCATTTATAATTTTTTTCTGAGTGTTTATTCAACCCATTTCCTTTTTGCTTTAAACCCAACGGAACACTATGCTACATTCCTCAAGGCGAATTTCAATTGAGCTAACAGCACCCAATACGATATATAGAGCATATGTGAAATCACTTTTTCGAATACTCCTTCATTTTTCCAATTTTGCTCGTCGCATGAACTTTCCTTGGGAAAAAAAATCGTTCCATATTTCAAGTCATTTTAACACAATAGCTACCATTCATAATTTTACGCTTACAGTTCTGTTTCAAAATACATGATCGGTCATTGATATAAAATTTCACGAAGCAACCAACATAAAAGTTCCAAATTTTAATTTTATTTATATTCCATCTAGCATAAGTTCTATTCAGCTCATTGAAACATCATTCTTCAATCTACCCATCGGAAGATTCTTATTGGAACGAAAATAACAAAAAAAAAAACACTCGTTCATCGCTCCCAATTTATCCGCCAGCACGTATACAATCAGCAATGCCCACGATAGTTACAATGAGCACTATCAATTTGTGCGCGTCGTTAGTTAAACTATCGACCACGAGGGTATTTACATGCTGATTTCCCCCAGACACCTTGGATTTGAAATCTCTGTTAGGGAATACATGTCGGTGAGAATAAAAGCTCCCCCTACTTTCATGTATCTGCGATGCCGATTTCCCCCAGGCAGCTTGGTTTTGATGTCTCTGTTAGGGACCCGCCGCATGTGTCGTCAATTTCGACCTATCAGAAGTGGGTATTTCCGTTAGGATAGGGGTTGAGATTTTTCAATTGTTCGATAGTTAGTGTCATGACATATATTGTTTTAGTCAATGTAAAAAATTGTTATGGAGTGCCGAAATTGAATGACGCAAAAATCTCATCAATCCATCATAAAATGACTGAGCAATAAGCATTTGAAATTGGACAATTTTCACGGTGCGCTCGATTTTCGATTTTCAATTTGTACCCCAATATGTTCCCGAAAGACGTAATCCTACGTCAAAACTTGTGTTTCTCAAATGAAATTTTCAATACTTTGCGATTTTTTTAATACAAAATGTCTACATTGAATTTTTCTAACTAGAACTAACCATTTTCAAGATATAACGAGATTTATATATTTTTTATATTTATAAATAATGTTTGTGAAATTTGCATACTATGTCGGATCCTAGCTCGTAGTGGCCAGCAGCAGTATGCACTTTTTAATATTTAACGAACATTATTTTCATTATATTGAATTCATTCCTGTATATAATCGAGTCAAAAAATAAAAAAAGGGTGGGTTATATCTATTATATAACCGAAAGGTTGACGTGGGACTATCTTAGTTTAGCAATCACTTATTTGTATTGATTGAATTTTTGATTGAATGAAACAATTTCCAAATTCAATTGACTTCAATAGATTTGCTTTGTGAGTAAAAAGATGGGTGGGTAATGTCGGGGACATAACCGGAGTGACGTAGGACTATACAAAGGGGACAGCTTTTATTAAATATATATTTTGAATATATTTTTTTATTTTCTTCTCCTACGTGAATACCTACCTATCTACCTGAAAAATGGATTAGTTTACTGTTTACTCTTTATGAGTATGTTGATGGTTCTGAAAAGAACCTTTGCTGTTGTGTTTTTGTTATCACTCGATATTCCCATCTTGTTCGGTTAAACCTTCCTGTTTAGCTATTGCGTTTGCCACTCGCCACAGCTTTCACAGTTGGAAAATTTCTTCCCATCCAGCTTGTGACATGTTGTTCAGTAAATTACATTTGATACGACGTGCCGGAGAAACACTTTGCCACTCACTGAAACTAATTGTTGCCTTGATGAGCGCCGAACCGAAGCTGCTCTGTTCTTGATGCGGGTTTTCTGATTGTCGTGAGCAGCTTTGCAAGCCAACTCGAGCACTCCGACGGCCGAAACTCTATAATCCCTGTTAGGTATACTGGTGCTCCGGCATCAATCCGTTCGGCCTAGTTACCCTTGCGGAGCAATCAGTGAATGCGACCAACAGGGAACTGGAGACCTGCACGGTTCGAGTGAGACTTTGCCTTTCCCTTAACTTGTCCTCCTTTATTACGTCCACGATGCCGATGCCGTACAACCACACGGGTTTACGGTTTGAGAGAAAATAAGATATTTTTTGGGGTCCGCGTGTTTTATACTCTAGCGGTACACACTCACAGGATAGAGACAAATCGGCAGACTCAGCCAGAGGGGCGAGTCCAACGAGACGAACGAATGAGCGTTAAAAGGGAGCGATGGCAAAAAAATACATTCATTACGATTTGTTTGCTCGTTGGATTCACATGCAGGCTAAAAAGGGTCCTTTTCAGGATCACAAAATTATTTTCAATCTAAAGAGTTTATTGTTTTGTTATCACTCGATATCCCCATCTTGTTCGGCTAAACCTTCCTGTTTAGCGATTTGTTGCCACTCGCCACAGCCTTTACAGTTGGAAAATTTCTTACCATCCAGCTTTGTGAAATGTTGTACAGTAAATTACATTCAATGCGACGTGCCGAAGCGCCACTCAGTGTCGCATTGGAGGCGATTTTAATCGGTAATTGAACATTTGCGATGACAGTGGTACAGTGTCGACTTTCAATGTGGGGTCATAATTTGGATCTCTATGTTTGCAAAAATGTCCAACTAAATAAGTCGCATTACATGTCCGTCCAATTAGCTAAATGTCGAAATAATTGTAAATTACTGTACTTTCAATATGGAAACAATTTAAGAATTGGTGAAAATTGAATAATCAGGAAAGTCCCCAACTATCAATAAGCTCAGAACAACTGCCAAATTCACATATTCATCAGATCCTGGCAAACAAATTATGAAAAAATCAATTTGTGTTTTATTATTATTTTGGATAATGTTTTAGAAAGCATTGAACTGTATTTCCTAAACTCTTTTTTGGAAGGTATTAAACCTTCCCTGCGCCTTGTTTTATGGAATGCGCCTTGTTTTATGGAATGGTTCCAATTTAGAAAACTTTGTACTCGTGGTTTTGAAAAAAAAAAAACATTTCGAACGCCCTCGATGCCGCCTTGTTCTGGATTTGCCACCAAAGCAGTTTGTATAAAGAACAAACTTTTTTCTTCTGCTACCTGATGCCGTTTTGCGATTGCGTTTGCCACTCGCCACTCGCTGCAACTGCCTGTTGTCTTGATGTCCACCGAACCGAATGTGTTCTGTTCCGAATGCGGGGTTTCTTATCGTCGCGAGCAGCTTTGCCAGCTAACTCGATCACTTCGGCGGCCGAAACTATATAACGCCGGCTAGGTGGACTGGTGCACTGGTACTAACGCGCTCGGCCTAGCTACCCTCGCGGGGAACTCCAGATCAACACGGTTCGAGAGGGATTTTGCCTTTCCCTTCACTTTTCCTCCTTTACCATGTCCAGACATGGCTGCTTGGGTTGGTTTGTTGATGTGTTGTGATGCGAACCGATGTGGTGTACGGTTTGAATGAGAATGATCGTTACGGCAGCGGAGCGGGGATTTTTAAGCTGACTGGCTGGCTCGAGAATTACGCATGTGTGAGACTGCGACCAATGTTTCGTTCATTTTTTTCTTTTTCCTTTCCAATCGTGCTTCATTCTATTTCGCTGCTGCTCTGGTTGCCCGTTTGTGTCGGTACGATTTGAGGAGCACAAAATGGACCAATCAAAAATGGGCACATAGTGCATTTGGACAATGCTTGATATTTCACAATTATTCAATTATTTATCTCAAGAAAAATGAAATGTTACTCGTTATGATAGATGCGTAGATATATTTCCTATGAATTGATGCAAAAACCTTTGCGATCTATTGAGAAATGCTCGAGTTATAAGCGTTCCAAATCTTGCATTTTTTCCTACTTGTTCAGTGCCTAGATTTCCATTTCACCATTTTTTTGACGTAGGATTACGTCTTTCGGGAACATATTGAGGTACAAATTGAAAATCGAAAATCAAGCACATCGGGAAAATTGTCCAATTTCAAACGCTTATTGCTCAGTCATTTCATGATGGATTGATGAAATTATTGTGTCAATCGATTTCGGTACTCCATAACAATTTTTTATATTGAAGAAAATAATATATGTCATGTAACTAACTATCGAAGAATTGAAAAATCTCAACCCTTATCCTAACGGAAATACCCACTTCTGATTGGTCAGAATTGACTACACATGCGGCGGGTCCCTAACAGAGACATCAAAACCAAGCTGCCTGGGGGAAATCGGCATTGCAAAACCATGAAAGTAGGGGGTGCTTTTGTTCCTACCGAAATTTATTCACTAACAGCCAAGGTGCTCAGTGGAAATCGGCTTTGCAAATATATGCAAGTTGGGGGCATTTTTATATTGCAAGTAAGGTGAGTGATACGATTAATTCTAGCAAATAAAATTTAAATTTGGAACATTAATGTTGTTTGCTTCGTAAAATTTCATATCAATGGCCGATCGTGTATTGTGAAAAATTTAGCACAAGTGTAAGTGTAAAATTGTATATGGTAGCAGTTGTGTTGAAAATGACTTGATATATGGAAGGATTTATTTCATATTTCATAAATAAAAACAAAGGTGTGTTCCTCTCGAGAACGGGTCGTTTGATTTAAGCTGTCTGTTTTGTTGTATTTATTTTCACCCAAGGAAAGTTTATACGGCGAGAAAAATTTGAAAAGTGAAAAAATATTAGAAAAAGTGATTTCCCATATGCTCTACATATAGTATTAGGTGCTGTTAGTCCAATTAAAATTCGCATTGGGTTGAATAAACATTCAGAAAGTGAAAGTTATAAAAGAAAATTACCTTTCCCATTTCAAATATGTTTTCTCTATATTGAAGTAACATGTTTTTACTGATGAGAAAAATTGATAATTGTGTTCGGTATTGGTAACTATTTTATATTGCATTAGTTAGTTTTTTTCTTTATTTCATCCATACATAACATAGGAGGCATCTCGTCTAGGATCACAGAGGGCGGTTTTCATCATATCTCGTTCCACTTCGGTATCTTTTATCTGATACGCACCATCCAACGACTGTTTACCATCTTTCTGTCATCACTATTCGGTAAACACTGGTGGAGTGAACAAACAATATCCAACAATCAAACAAAATTGCCCTTTTCAGGGCCACCAAATCATTATCAAAGAGTTTAACGATGTAATTCTTCAAACATATCCAAAATCAACATATAGCCTAACGGAATCCTACGTCAACTATGCGGTCGTGTCTCGAACACAACCCTCCTGTGACTTTTTTTTTCCATTTTTTTATCTTCCGGTTAGACGTAGTCCTACGTCAAAAGATTGTATAATGCCATGTATGGTCAATTCATACATTGTGATATATTATGTTCTTCGGTACAAGTAAATTTAATGACAGTCCTTTTACGTTTGCTATGATTCCTAGGACAAAATATGTGAACGGAAGAATTATCAAACGATTATTTTGCATCTCTCAAGTGTACGTACCTCTAGAACAGCGAATTTGCTTGATTTGATAAACTTCAGTCACTCAGTTTCGATTTTGACATGTGCGTCGAACGCATATTGTTTAATCAATAGGCGTTATCGCAACAAATGGTTATCAACATTCTGCCTAATCATCAATCATCTACGCATACAGCGTAGAAATTCAGTGAGCAGAAGATATGAAGGCAGATCCTTTAATGCAATCTTGAATAATCGAGCCGAAGCGTTGTGTTCGTATCCGCTTTTGTAATCCGTGTTAGGAAAACACTTTTCGGAGTGCAATAAAAAACATGCAGAAGAATCCACGGCTTGCATGAATCAACAACTTCAATTTCTTTTTTTATACTATAGAGGATTTAAACTTGAAAGTTCATTCGCCTCTAGTGTCTGCACGATTTTCCCATGTTCCTAAGGTAACACGATCTCCTGTTAAGGAAACATTTTCTAGTTTGCACAAAGGCAAGCGAGTACAAAAGTACTAGTAGTTTGCAAAGCAGATTTCCCCAGACTTCTTGGTTCTGAAGTCTGTGTTAGGGAAACACATTTCAGTCGGAACAAAAATGCCCCCGACTTGCATGAATTTGCAATGCCAATTTCTCCATGGTCCATGGATTTGAAATATGAGTTAGGAAACAAATTTCAGTCGGAACACAAATACGCACAACATTCATGTATCTGCAATGTCGATTTCTCCAACGCTACTTGGTTTTGAAGTCTGTGTTAGGGAACACATTTCGGTGAAAACAAAAGTCCCCATACTTTTATGTGTTTGCAATGCCGATATCCCCAAGGCTGCTTGGTTATGATGGCTGTGTTAGGGAAACCGTAAATCAGGCCAATCAAAACGAGGCAGTTAGGGCGTTTAGATAACGCTTAACATTTTACAGTTATTCGATAACGCTTTCCGATCCAATAAGAAATGTTCGAGTTATAAGCATTCGGAATCTTTCATTTTTTCCTGCATGCTCTGTGTTTAGGTTTTCATTTTACCTCCCATATACTCGGGTTAGACGTAGTCCCACGTCAAAATATTCGTTTTTCATGCATATATGTTTTGTTTTTGAATATAAAAGATGAATTTAATTTTTGATTCATCCCCTTAAAATAAGAAAACATCTTTCACACGAAAAAAATAATATCCGGTAACTATCAGTTATCCGGCCTATCCGACCAATATTTGTTATCCGACCGGATTTTACCTAGCCAACACATCCCCCACTGGAATATTGGATTGTTCCCTCTGGCCCAAGGGAGTTTTCTAAATTCGATCTGACGATAAAATTTGCCTCACACGACCAAAAAACGTACTCGATGTCGTTGTTGATGTTGCAAACGCATTAGAGGCCAGTGCAAATGGAACATTAAATCGTTTAATCCTAATGAAATCATTATCACATTTACAAATAAATGTCTGCCGAAGCGCATATTGTTTTTCTTCTTTCTGGTCAAAGCAAATGCACTCGGGGTAGAATATAGAATGTCTGGGAGAAAGAGCGAGAGTGCTCAAATCGTAAAACATGAAGATACTCATTCTCGTGGAGCAAATCCCTGCTGCAAGGTGCACACAAAACGAACGAGGAGAGTAACTCAATTATCTGATCTAGATTCAGTCTAGCAACGCATTGGTGAACTCAGAGTTACCTAGACAACATTATTTTGTTACGATGGGAGACGATTCAAAGTTAGTCGCAGTTTGTACAGATTGCGATCTGTGCAGTTCGAGATCAATCGTTAATCACATCATGCTCCCTTGTTTTCCATCCTTGATTATGAGTGGTTTAAATACAGCAACGCTCTCATCCGTATGTTTATCAGGATTTAATCAATTCACAAACACTGAACACTTACATTTCTTACATTTCCGGGACTATATTTTATTCTGCATTTCTTTCTACAGTTCACCTCAATGCCTACTACTATTTTCAAATGAATAGCACACACAATATTGATGAATTATGGCAGATGGATGTCAATCAAATATAAACATGAGAGAATTCCTAAAAATGGTTCGGCAATCGATCGACAATTAATCTATTTGTAGCTTATGCTATGTAGAGCCTCATTTTACAATCTACTTGCTGATAAAGATGGTTGTTATCAATCAAACGTTCAATAATTCGTGATCCTAAACTTATTTTTCAATGTTGTCCCAGCCATCGGGACCTGCGGTTGTGTTTCACGAGAATATCTTCTTCTGTACGAAAACATGTGATAGTGTGTAGTGGAATACTTTTTTTACGATGGGAATACTCAAGGATTGGTTGCGAATAAAGCAGCCGGAACAGAATCGTTCCCTGGGGCTAGAAACTGAATCCGAGTACTACCTACGGTGGACCTCAATCCGTGTCATCTACTATACGGGTTTTGTTGTATATCTTGCGTTTGGAATCGTCGCCACTGGAATATGGCCATATCTGAAGAGTGTAAGAGAATACGTCAAAAGTAGAATCGACATCGAAACTTAATCATAATTGATTACAGCTTGACCCCGATGTTGGTAAAGTTTTTCTGACGTACGTGTTTTCCATGCCGGCGATTATTCAATTGGTATGCAGTCCATTGTTCGGTTGGTGGAACGATAAACTAACATCGATCAGGATACCGATGGTATTGTTTCTTCTGGCGTTCATCATCGGTCATATACTGTATGCCGTCGTAAGAGCGATACCAGATCATAGAAAGCATGTCCTACTGTTCTCACGAGCTCTTGTGGGATTGTCCTTGGTGTCCTGCACCATTTATCGAGCCTACATGTCAGCGGCCACAACCGTTGCGGAAAGAACTAAAACCTTGTCATATCTTGCTCTGGCTCATACCAGTGGTCTTCTCTTTGGTTCAGTGTTCCAGGCAATATTCTCTATTCTCGGAGAAGATGGCTATCGCTTCCTGGGCGTATTTCATGTAAATATGTACACCGCTGCCGGATGGTTTTGTGTTCTACTTGGGATTGTCAATTTGATCTTGATGCACCCATCCATCTTTCAAGATCAGAATGTTGCTCTGAAGGAAGCGATCAAAAATAATGAAGTGGCAACGACCGAGAAAGTTCTGAAGTCAACCGAGCTGATAGGCCTACCGATCAGTATGATGTTGATGGCGTTCGCTCTGTTGATGTTCCTGTATACTGCTTGGCAGACGTAAGTAGTGCACTATTTTTCAAACAAATTGCAACCAGTAAGAGAAGTTATTTGTGGTATCTTATGTTTGCTCATAATTGATCTTCAGTGTATGTAATCCTGGTTTTGTGCACATAAGCCGTACATACTAATTTCCTGATAATAACATTGATTAGCTGCCGGGTATTCAAATGAAGCTATAATCAACATGTGATAGGCTTACATGTTATCATGTTATCATTACCTAAGATACTCTATGAGCATCAATGTAGTTCGAACGGGATTTGTAGTGTGCTTGTGAATTCAAAAGCCATAAAGTGTGTTACGATTGAAGTTTCGCATTTCTTTTAACCCTCCTGTACTCGCGTGCAAAATCATAACACGTATACTCGCACACGGTGTCACAGACCGAAAACTGGACTTCTCTGTAATGTTGCCATTGTGTATTTTTCAGGCTTTATTGGCATTTATTTGAAGAAGAGGGTATGATTGAATGAAAAAAAATGTTTTCTTCGCCTTTATTATGTTTTATTATTATGTTTTTTATGTTATGTTATTATGTCATCTAATTCAGCCTCCTCAAAACAGAGTATTTTTTGATACTCCAACACAAATATCGAAATTCGAATTTTTCACTGTTATTAATTAAAAGTAAGCAACTGAATATAATTCATGGAAGTATAAAGATCTATAAAATAACATAAAAACGTATTAACCGATTGTGGTTTTATTGAAGTAAGAATCAGAACATAGCATAACTGCATGCTCGAAACAAACATTTTTTTTTACATTTCATGCAGTTGTTGCGTGTTTTTCGGGTCTTTTATCGAAGAGAAGAATGTATAACGACCTTCTAGATAATTACCAGAGGATAAAGGTTCTGGAATATAAAGTTTGCATATTTCTAATATTCTTTGTCTCTGTATTCTTGGTAAACTAAGAATTAATACCTTTTTTTTAGATGGGGCACAAAAAGATGATATAAAAGGATTTGTTGTAACTTCCTTTTCTTTTTTCTTTTTTTTCATTGTTCATTATAAAAAAATTTCACCGAAACTGTAATTGTTAAAAATTACCATAAGCCACCGATTAGTTTATAGTTTACTGTTTAAAATTCTTCCACAAGTGAAATTCTTTCACAAGTATGTATATGTTTGACATTTATATTTAGCGAATAACTATACGAAAGTCAAACATTTATATTTTGCTTTAGAACGTATGAATCTAACGACGAATAGTTAATATATGGATCCGTTCAATCCAGTTACAAAAGAGACTGAAATCAAATAAGAATAGTCCGGTAATGATCTTATGCATTATATTCTATAAATATTCCACGCCACTAAAATTAATTTATACATTTCATTCAACAACATTCTAGAATATGAAAAAAGGCACTTGTCCAAAAAAGTTACTCCTATACTCGCGTCGGTGGGTCAGACCGAAAGTGTTAAAAAAGTGGCACACGTCCCCTTTGTACCAACACATGCGATACGCTAAACGATGACGAACGACGAATAACGAAGCTAGAGAGAATCGCAAAGTCGTAGCGTTGACATTTTCTGAGAAATGAACGAATTATTGATTTCTCGGTCTGACAGACCAATGCGCGAGTATAGGAGTGTTAATCATACATCCAAAAAACCTAAACACCCCTCTTTCGTAGATGTGTGCATATATTCGCGTTGACGGCGGAATGGTGTCGACATCTGGATACGACATTAGTTTGTATGAGGCCAACTATTCTCTATCTGATTAGTCGGCCCTAAAGTAGTTTTAAATTGCTAAAACTTGTATTTTTTTTTCTTGCTGTTATTTACCTACTAGAAGTACGTTGTTCTGACTTTAATTTAAACTATTTTCTATGAATTTTCAGATATTATCACCAAAACTTACCATTATAATATAAAATTATATTGACGTAGGACTACGTCTTTCATTTCTATAATGGGGTGTAATGTTAAAGTCTCGAAAACGAAAGCGTTACGCCGGAGAACGAGATTTTGAGCGTTAATAGCTCCTAAACAACTGAACGGAATTGTGTGATAAACACTTCATTCGAAAGATAAAATGTCTTCGTTTTCTATGCTTGTTATTTTTTGAATCAAAAACTTGTTTCAATAGCCTGGAAACTGCTTTCAAAGCAGGCATCACACCAATCGGTATAAAAGCTTTTTGTCGCTCGGAAATCTACTCAGAAAAATTCACTTGTTGCAAATACACAAATACTCGCAAGTTGAATTCTTAGAAAATAAACGAAAACAAACAAAATAGATTAAATTCTGACAGAATGAAGATGAAAAGCGAGACTGCTGTATCACTTCTAAATAATTGAACTATGATCCCCAAATGCCTAAAAAAAAGTTAAATAAAATTGAATTTAAGTTAAAAAAAAAAGAAATCTACTCAGTTATGATTGTGCAACGATTGAGGTATCATCAATGGATTGAATGGATATTTCCCTAACACGGCTTCAAAGCCATGGAGCCAGGGGAAATTGTCATTGCAAAATTTATACAAGCAGCAGGTACTCGCTTGTACCTTGTAGGTGCTCCCGTGGTCGAGTGGTTAGCGTCACACATTATCATGCCGGGGGTTCGGGTTCGATTCCCGTTCTGGTCGGGAGAATTTTTCGTCAAAGAAATTCTCTCCGACTTGCACTGTGGTCACGCGTATTCTACAGCCTGCCACTCAGAATACATTCAAGGCGTGTTATTCGGCATAGAAATATCAACTAAGTACTAATAAAAATGACGCAATTAATACTACGTTGAGACGGCGAAGTTCCTCTAGGAACGTTAGAGCCATTTAAGAAGAAGAAGAAGAAGGTACTCGCTTGTGTTTCTGCAAATCGGGATGTTTTCCTAACACAGACTTCAAAACCATGGAACCTGAAGAAACTGGTATTGCAAATACCGGAATATGTTTTCCCAACACCGATTCCGAAACCAATAAGTTGGGAGATCGGCATAGCAGATCTCGGCAGTATTTTTATACCTCCATGCATTTCTACACTCCGGAATTCGTTTTGCTAACACGGCCAATAAAAGCGGATACAAATGCAACGCTTTGGCTCGGTTATTCAAGACTGCGTATTCCTTCAACTCGCCGGCTCACTGAACTTCTACGCATACCGTTTGATGATTAGGCAAAACGTTGATAACTTTTTGCTGCGATAACCACTACCATAATGCATGAATTGACCTAAATTGGGATTTGTTTCCAATTTAATTCGTATTTTTTTTCATTCATTCACTAATTTAATCAATAACTTAATCAATACATACAAAAGATAGCTCTGCGCAGCAGTGATGTCCCAATGAGGAACATCCGAGGTGTGATTATTGCTAATTGAAAAAAACACAAATGATTACTAAGCCAACGGCAGTCCTACGTCAACCTTGCGGTTCTATCTTAGGTATAACCCATCCATCGTTTTTGGACACAATTTTTATATGATATGTTTTCACTACTTGCTAGCAAAAGTGATTTTCATTTACAAAGAGTACTAACTTGATTTGGGGAAAATAATTTTCATTCATAATTTTTATTTTAAAAGTGTGTTCATTTCTGCTGCACACAAATATTGTCATGCCTTATCTCCCATTCCGTAATACGAAGCTCAATGCCGTTAACGAGGATAATGATGTCAGAGATGCCAGGTTTGAAGACATGTCCTCTTTTTGAAGACATTTATTACATTACTGTGAAGACATTTGATTTTGTGAAGACATTATGAAATATGTGGAGACATTTCAGTATGAAAGGGTACGTGGGTCTTTGATCAATTATCATTTTTAAACTCATAAAATTTTCGCAGTTGTGCAATATATTGTAAATATCATCGAGTAAACACCCTATTCATCTGATATTGTTGTTGCAAGTTGAAGTTGCTACTTCGTGGAAAAAGATATCAGTCGATCGAGGAGATCAAAGAGAATGCGATGAGGGAACTGAAGGTCATCCCTTCGTCGGCTAGATCATATTTTGAAGGAGATAAAATAAATTTGCTTGAAATTCAACTCTATTTTGTTTTATTTAAAAATTTCCGATACTTTCTGATCATAGGGTATAACATCATAACAACCAAGCCTCTCCGCTCTGCTTTAATTGTATGGAAGTTTTTTTGACGTAGGACTACGTCTTTCATTTCTATACCGGGGTGTAAAATCAAAGTTTCGAAAACGAAAGCGTTACGCCGGAGACCGAGATTTTGAGCGTTAATACCTCCTAAACAACTGAACGAAATGGTATGATAAACACTTCATTCGAAAAATAAAATGTTTTCGCGTTGTTACTTTTTTATCCGAAAACTTGTTTAATTAGTCTTAAAATTGCTTTCAAAACAGGCTATTGAAATCACCAATCGGTATATAAGCGAGCGCCGCTCGTAAACCCACTCAGTTATAATTGAACAGCGATTGGAACATGTTGTCGCTGTTGTGATGAAGCTAACTTCGTTTATCATGAAAGCGCTGATGAACGGTGTCACCAAGAGCCTGTTTGTGCACCTTAGGCCAGAAGGGAATCCATCAGGAGGAGAGTGATGCCACGGTTCCGCTTGAAACATCGGAGCAGCCGCCACACACACATACACGCGCGGAACCCTCGTTGCTATCATCGTTGCTGAAAAATAATCTACCAGTTCCCCTGGGAATTGAAAAATACATTCATGCGAAAGAGTTTATTTTAATGTTTTCTATCCATACAACACTGCAACTAAATACATTTGGTTTTGTGATTTTTTAATCAAGTGTAATTAGCTGGAAAGCTTCTGAAGATTATTCTTCCCCATCAGAAAATGTTTCGTATCGCGAAAATTATATAATTTTCAATCGATTATTGCTCAGTCGCCGAAATTTTCATACTCAGAGTGTTCATTCCCCTCGAGTTTGCCTTCCAAGTTGCCATCGTAAACCACAACTTCTCTCGATTCAATCACACACGAAAGGAATACTTAAGCGATATTCTGGTGGTGAAACCAATTCATTTTTCGTTAGGACATCGACAAGACAACATCGTTACTGAACGAGCTGAACGGCGAGGGATCGAGGGATTACCTGGCCTGACCTGAAATGCAATCAGTTTGTTTTGACTGTGAAGGAGCGCAGAAAAGCCGATCGATCAGAAGGAGAAGAGAAGGTGTCCAAGAGAGTATCAGCATCGAAAAACGGTTCCCCGGGAAGACATCGAAGTAGCCGCCACACACACACACACATACACTCGCGCAACTTTTTCGTTTGCTGGTTATCGAGAAGAAACCTGAAAAGAAGTGATCGTTGCTGAAAAATAATCTGCCAGTTCCCCTAGGAATTGAAAATTACATTCAAGCGAGTTTATTTTAATGTTTTCTATCCATATAATACTGCGACCACATACATTTGGTTTTGTGATTTGTCAATCAATTGCAGTTAGCAGGAAAGCTTCTGAAGATTATTCTTCAGAACAAGGTTTTTTGTACCAATATTGGATGCATAAAACCTTGAGCCTCCAACGTAACGCTCTCGTTTTCGAAGTCCCCCAAATATTCATTTATTCATTCATTCAGAATGGATTTAGATTCAACTTCAAACAAATGATCTCTAAATCAACGATAGTCCTACGTCACCCTTGCGGTTATACCATAGATATAACCCACTTCCTGTTTTTTGTTTCTCGAACCAATGGAAACGTACATTTTTCTGAGTTAGCTGTCGAAGTGGTTTGTCAATTGTGAATAGGTTCAGGATAGAATTAGAAGACGTAGTTCTACGTCAAAAAATAGTTTGAACACCGAGCTAAAAATGTATAATGATCCATAGCAATAAAGAGTCTCAATTTCTCTGCAAACTCAATACCAGTTGCGTTTTCCCGCAATCAGAAAGAGAAACCAGTTTCCGTGTTATCAATCCAACGCACCAATGCAGCCAAAACTATCATCAAAGAGTTATTTCATAATGTTTGATGCATTCTATAGTAATATACGAAATGATAAAAATCAATTTGACTCTAATAATTTATTTTCCGGGGGAGAACTTGTGTAAATTCAGTGCCGATCGATCATCCAATGTTCGCGCATTGTTTCCGAGTTAAAATCGACGTCGAAGGGAAGCTCACATTAGGTGGTAATTTCTTGGAAGAAGATATTTTTTCGGTTGAAAATTGAAGGCGAACATTAGTTTCGATGCGTACAGTCGTTTCTGTCTGGATTTTCTTTTGTCGTTCTGCAAAATGTTCTGTATAGCATATGTTGTGGATTATTACTTTGAGAATGATATTTTAGGGAGCGTTGTGGATATAATTTTTCCAAGAGATACTGAAAAACAACTTCAGTGTTTCAGTCCAAAGTATTTATAATAAAATCCTCATTCATAAGGAGAGCATAAAGGAGATCTATATCGATCTCGGTCTGGGTCGTGTATGTGGAAAAGTATGCGAAAAGCTTATTTGCAATGTGTCTCTTGTTTCGCTCGCTCATATTGAACTTATATTGCTATACAATACATATTATAGAAATGATCACCAGTATTTGAGAGTCATGACATTTTCTGTTATTTTTAGGCTCATTCAATGTAATAATTCGGGATGACAAAACATGTGATAAAAATTAATTCTGGGTGTACGGACAAGCTTACTGTGGATGACCGTTTCAAGCGGAAGAAGCTGTCGAAAGTTGCTTCGGAGTACCTGATTTGGAAGGTTGTTTCAGTCCGATTTGACTGCATGCCACTACTCTTAAACCGTACAGGAGTTGTATGCGGCTTATTCTGTGGATTTTGTGCCTAAATACATGGATCCACCAAATTGTCCAGAACTCCCTTTGACCGAACCTTTTAGGCCATGATGAAGCAGGCGAAGGACGAAAAGAAAACGGAAGTTAAAAAAAAACTGAGAAATATGTACCAGAAATGACTGTACAGGTTTTGATGGTGTGTTTCAATTGCAAATGATTATATCTCTATAGCTATAGCTGATATCGTGCTCCCGTGGCCGAGTGGTTAGCGTCAAAACCTAACATGCCGGGGGTTCGGGTTCGATTCCCGTTCTGGTCGGGGAAATTTTTCTTCAAAGAAATTTCCTCTGACTTGCACTGTGGTCACGCGTATTCTAGAGCTTGCCACTCAGAATACATTCAAGGCGTGTTATTTGGCATAGAAATCTCAACTAAGTACTAATGAAAATGACTAAAGTAATACTACGTTGAGACGGCGGAGCTCCTCTAGGAACGTTAGTGCCATATAAGAAGAAGAAGAAGGCTATAGCTGATTTACCAATGAATCTAAAGGGCCACAACAATAATCGACTCATCCTTTACAGAGCATCAAACATGCTGTCTTTCACTCACTATCGAAAATTATGGAAGAAATTTATGTCAGAAAAACATTTGAAGACGTATCTTCTTGCACTATTTTAGAACGTTCTGTTTATTTTACAATGGGCTTTGCAATACCCATTAATAAGGTATGAGACGGATTTCACGCCAACTCAACTGGTCATTGGCAGCACCATTTCAGATTGCAGTGAAACGTTTTGGGTGTAAAGATATTGGTCATTTAAGCAACTTTGCATACTTGAAATATTCCAAAACTAATTAGACTACTTTTTAAAAAGGGCCAAAGTTTTTTTTAAATTTTTTTTTTCAAAAATTTTTATCTTGAAAACTATAAGACTTACAATATTTTGGTCAAAAAAGAAATTATAGGAAATCGTTCAAATTTTTATAAAAAAATATTTAAAAATTTATTGTTTTTAATTTGCACTAAAATTTTTTTTTCCAAAAACTAAAATTCAATTTTCTCAAAAACTTTTTTTTTTTAAATTCTCAAAAAAAATTGTGTGAATAGCCCGTACAATTATCAACAAGTCGTCCATACATCCGAAGATGGGCACTTTTACAGGAAAAAAGTTTTTCTCACAACTACTTTTCCATGTTTTTTTTGAAAAAAAAACAACGAATCCTAATTTTGTTTAAAGTCAAGATAGCAATATAGTTTAATCGACAAAGTTTTAGATCTTGTTAAAATATAAACTTTTGTCGAAGACGTCAACTTTCTATCTTTTATAGTTTTTAGAATACAAGTCAGTTTTGGTTGCATATGTTTGCGAGAAAAATGAATTTTAATTTTCAATTTTTTTTTCAATGAAATTTTTTTCCAAAAAATTTCATTGAAAAAAAATATTTTGAAAATTAAAATTAATTTTTCTCGCAAACATATGCTTTTAAAATTCTGAAAAAAATAGATATAAATAGCCCTTAAAATTTCCAACAAGTTTTCCATAAATCGGATGATGGGCACATTTACATGGAAAAAGTTTTTCGAACAAAACTTTTTAATTTTTTTTTCGAAAAAATGCTACTAATGTTCTATTTGTTACATTTTTATGTATAAATTATCGCATTTTGAATGCTCTGCAAACTTTTCTCTATTTAGAAACATGTCAAGAACTTGTCAAACGTGAGAATTTACACACAAAAATGTTTCGAGCAAAACATTATTTTTTTCAGGAGTCTTCATACAAAACTGACTGAAACTAAACTATATTGCTATCTTGACTTTAAACAAAATTAGGATTTGTTGTTTTTTTTTTTCAAAAAAAACATGGAGAAGTTGTCGTGAGAAAAACTTTTTTCCTGTAAAAGTGCCCA